>NW_016159781.1:55543-77041 GCF_001687245.7 Rhagoletis zephyria | reverse complement strand
ACCATGTTCGAATCGTGGAAATTTTGGAAGATCACGGGGTTGCTTTTAGTATGTAGATTCTTAATGCAAAATGGAGTTGCATTTAGGTGACGAATTTTGTATGGATAAATGTACATTTAGAGTAGCATTTAGAGCTAAATACTCTAAATGTGCTTTTACGCGTAAGCAAAAACAGGCCATAAGGGAGTTGTTTATTTGAAAATTATATTAAAAAATGGATGTTAAGAAGCTTAAAAAAGCTCTAGTTAAAATATATTTTGAAAAGTAAAATTTAAATTAATTATATGCAAGCTATCATATGATATAAAACATGGTTGTCTAACAAAATATTGGCAAGAAACCTTAAGTTTTAAAATTTAAATAATATTTAAGTGTTTCGCAAGGGTTGCCACCTTTTTAAAAATTAAATTCAATTATTCTAAATTAAATATTACAGTAAAAGGCGCGCAATGGTTCTGGCGGTTGATTAATCGGTGGTGATTTGAGATTTACCCCTGCACAACTCAGCCCTGGTGTCGCGGAATGAAGCTTTAACGCATAATAATACTGGCAAATCACATCCATTGGGCCAACTGTAACACAGATATACGCATTGGTGTAACAAGTCGATTTAATCTGACATCCACGGCACCTTTTCTAACTTGGCGATTATTCGTAATGACCCCAGCGCCACTTTGCAGCCTTTTGTGGCAATAGTATTGCCAATACATATTTTGAATATTAGCCAAAGTGGNCGCTTTAACGCATAATAATACTGGCAAATCACATCCATTGGGCCAACTGTAACACAGATATACGCATTGGTGCAACAAGTCGATTTAATCTGACATCCACGGCACCTTTTCTAACTTGGCGATTATTCGTAATGACCCCAGCGCCACTTTGCAGCCTTTTGTGGCAATAGTATTGCCAATACATATTTTGAATATTAGCCAAAGTGGATCATAAATAAGATTTTTAGTAATAACTTAACTCCAGTGCCAACTTTCGGGTTAAACTGTGAAACTACACTCAAAAGTACACAAAAAACTTCGTTAAAATCGGTCCGGGTATTTAGGAGGATTTCACTCACCATTTTTCTCCATGACTATAAGATTGATTTCATATATTGCCGTACCAATGAACACTTCCAGAAATATAAAGTAAGAAAAAATCGGTTTGTATAGGTGGTGCCTCTCCCCTTTTTATATCGAAATCTTTTCAGCCTATAACCATCCTTGGGACGTCCGAAGTAGGTGTCCGAAATTTCAAAATAATCGGTTCGGCCGTTCTCGAGCTTTGCGAACACATAAAAAACACATTTCAAAATATATATTATTATCGATTATAGATTATAGAAGATTGGTATGAATCGGAATGATTTTGAACACGAGTGTCAGACGAAAGAGGTTTAAAAAGGTTGTCAACTGTTTAAAAGGTTAAATTCAAACTATTCAATAAATTAAACGAATTATTAAAATATGGGTATCAATCGAAATGATATTTAATGGGCTTTATTTCAAAACTACATGTAAGAGGTTTCCATCTGTTTAAAATCTCAAATTGAGTTCAGGGGATAAGTTAATTGAAAAAGTATGAGACGTGAGAAGTTTAAAAAAGTTTTTGTTTGAAAATATTTTGAAGATGGCCACAATGGATCGTATTCTGCCGCTGCCGCGGGCGACGACGATAGAAATAAGAGCCAATTTACACGACGACTTTTCACCCCGCGTTTTTGGCACGTTCCTTTTTAAAAAAAGTCTTCGAAAATTTTTGACATTTAAGCCTAAAATTTTCTTTCGTCAACTCATTCGTTCTCATTTTTAAAGCGGAGCGAATCGCGTAATCAAAGCAAAAATACAAAAAAGTGAACTCGATAAAAGCAAAACGTCAAAAAAACCCTTCGATTTCGCCCAGGGTGAAAAGTCATCGTGTAAATTGGCTCTCAGTCTATCGTTGCGAACAGTCGTCGGACGAACGTCGTCGTTTGCTTTGGTTGTGTGCGTTCTCACCGGCCTTCTTCATATGCTTGAAAATCTCGCTGGCGTTCTGCTTTTTTCTCTCGTCAGCGAGATAGAGTTTTGTTGGCTGGGCATTTGACAGCATACTTTTTCATTTGCAAAATGTCGCCAACCAAGACCTATTAACACCTAATAATAACGAAAACACCTTTTATTTAGTCTGTTCCAATAGCAGTCCGGTTTACAGGATTTAGTCAGAACTTACAGGAAGTCGTTCCTATTGACATGAAACCTGTAAGTGGGAACACATTTGAGAGAGTAACTGAGCAACTGTTCCTAGTCAGAAGTTACAGGATTTAGTCCGGAGTTTTTTTTCCTGTAAGTTCAAGAAAAGTTTCAAACGATCAGCTGATCTACATGTGCAAACAAAAACAGAAAGCGGTGAAAGCAAATAACCTTATATTTGTTAAAAAAATGGAAGTAAACAACGAAATATTTGAATATGTATAGATTTTAATAATTATTTAGTGATATTTCAGCCAAATCAGTGTTGTACAAATGACATGTAAACAAAACGACTGACGTTTTTACAGGAAATAGTGCNCAAAATGTCGCCAACCAAGACCTATTAACACCTAATAATAACGAAAACACCTTTTATTTAGTCTGTTCCAATAGCAGTCCGGTTTACAGGATTTAGTCAGAACTTACAGGAAGTCGTTCCTATTGACATAAAACCTGTAAGTGGGAACACATTTGAGAGAGTAACTGAGCAACTGTTCCTAGTCAGAAGTTACAGGATTTAGTCCGGAGTTTTTTTTCCTGTAAGTTCATGAAAAGTGTCAAACGATCAGCTGATTTACATGTGCAAACAAAAACAGAAAGCGGTGAAAGCAAAGAACCTTATATTTGTTAAAAAATGGAAGTAAACAACGAAATATTTGAATATGTATAGATTTTAATAATTATTTAGTGATATTTCAGCCAAATCAGTGTAGTACCAATGACATGTAAACAAACCGTCTGACGTTTTTACAGGAAATAGTGCTTTTTGCGTTCCTGTGCACTTCTGCATCTGTTCTCCTTTTACTCTCATTTGAGAGCGTAAAATTGTAGTTTGACAGTTCCACAGGTTTTAGTCCGAAGTTCAAAGGAACAGACTAATTCCATCGTGGTATTCTTTCGGTCTTGACAGCAATCAGATATTTGCGGTGAACACCAGAATTAGAATGTGCAGTGTTGGAAAACGAAAANCAGGTTTTAGTCCGAAGTTCAAAGGAACAGACTAATTCCATCGTGGTATTCTTTCGGTCTTGACAGCAATCAGATATTATGCGCGTTCCTTATCTCCCAGAAATAGTCAGAAAAAGTCCGANAGCGATAGGGATTGGAACCGTTGCAAAAAGCTTTTGAATTACGATTTAATAAAACTTTATAAAAAGGATGTTGCATTAAGTAATACGAATTAAATCATACACATTGGGCCGTATGAATAAAAATAAGCAATTGCTTTTTCTTAAAATTCCAGACCTTTTACTCAATTTATTCAAACAAAATTGAAGTGAAAGGTATGAAATTTTAAGAAAAAGCAATTGCTTAGTTTTTATTCATACGGCCCATTAATTTCGAATTTTACGTAATATTGACAAGATTTTTTGGCAAGTGAAATCAAAACCTGATAAAAAAACTTTCGCATAGTAGGCTGGCGATTGTTGTCAAGACGCCATATTTTTTAAAAAAGAAAATACATACGGAAAGGCGGTCTTGACTGCAATTCTTCGTTTATATTTGATTAATCAAGCGATTAAATATATAAGCCATGATGAATACAAGTGAGGAAGAGTTCACAAATTCCGATGCATGGCTTTCGGAGCAATTGTTCGCACAGTTAAAGGAATTTAATTCAGACTACAGAGAAAAGTCTATGCCGGATGCTTCGGCGGCATTTATGTTTCCGTCTGGTAGTCTCAATTGCTTGCGGGAGTATGAGCCACAAGATTTAACAAAAGCCAGAATCGATAATTTTGAATCGGTATTTAAGCTACCGACGCCGACGAATATTACACCGTTCGACATGAATGACGTTCTTGACTTGAGTAATATAGCTGGTAGAGGATCTGATGCAGCCCTATTGGATTTAGTTGGGACAATCCCATTAACCCCGTTTACTGCACCGGTTGCGGAAAGTTCTATAATGGTTACTGAAACACCAAAAGAAATAGTGGAGACATTCGATGCCACAGAGGACGAGTTAAAGCTTCTGAAATTTCTCGAATCGCAACCGCAAAGCAATCAATTTGGTATGTGGTTATGCATTAATAGAAATAATTTCTATATACATATACACTATGATCATTTGATCTTTATTAATTTTAAAGTCGCTCTAGATACTAAACTATATATACCCCCTGAATCTCCTGCGACTGCTTATCGCATTGTGAAGTGTTCGAATTGTAACTGTCTCTTTGACATAATATCCTTTCAATCTCATATCTGTGACTACGATGAACATCATAATCTAATTATACCTCCTTCATCTACATCAACGCCCGTTAGTAAGCCAATAAAGGAAGAGCCTATTTTACCTCCCGAACCAGCGTGTATTCGCTTATTACGTGAAAATCAAATTCGTATTCGTCGTTTTCTAAAGGACGAACTTAAATATGATGTTAACGCCTCGATCAATAACAACACAACCAACTCCAATAATACTATAGGCAGTAATACCTCTAACGGAGCTAATGGTTCTAACTCATCTAATAATAATTCAAAAAAGCAAGATGGACCACATGAGTGCACTCTGTGTGAGCGCAAATTTGTTCATGCTTCAGGCTTATTACGACATATGGAGAAACATGCAATGGATCTCATTCCAACACCGGGGGCTACATCTGGAGGCAAAACGGCTGCATCGCAAGGCAGTTCCCTCCAAAGCGTTAACGGCCTACGAGTGGTCATTAAATGCACTTTGTGTGGACGAATATTCTTCGAACCATATGCTGCATTCAATCATTTATGTTCTCATTTTCCGGGAAGCATGAAGGAAGAAAAGGAGTTTGATAATTGCGCCGAAATCCCGTATGAATCGTATGTGGATGATGCTATGAATTTTTTATTAACCGAGGTAAAAGCATAATAAAAATATATGTCATAATAGCTAAATTGAAACCTTCTAGGCTAAAAGTAGTTCAGGTGCTTTAACAAATTATGAAGATAAACCTCCGATGTATCTCAAAATGGTTATCTTGAGCTGTATTTTGCAGTGCGAATTTTGTGATTTTGTGTTCTCAGAGGTATCATATTTGTTTGTTCATTCGGCTTTTCATTTGCCCGAACGCCGTTTTGAATGCTTCGCATGCGATATTCATGTGCGAACGTCCAAGGAAATTTGCGCACATTGGCAAGCTGAGTGTGTTTTCACGCGGGAGAATTTGAAAGTACACCAAGCCACCCTTCAGCGATATTTTGTATGTAATGTTTGCGAAAATAAGTTTCAGTCACTTGATCTATTACATGAACATCGGTAGGTATTAAATGAATAACGAGTAAATATCTTTATAAACAATTTTGCTTTATAAAAGATACACAGCATATCACTTTTTCCCACGGCTGAACAAATGTCTCGGCGTTTTGCAACTACCATGTGAATATTGCGATGTAGTATTTGAGTATGCCCAAGAGTGTGTGGCTCATTACGAAGAGAAGCATTATAAAAAGTATAAACGCGACAAAGATGGCACAGGCTCATCAAACAAGACTCGCCAGTACTTGTGTGATATGTGCGGCAAGTCTTATACACAATCAAGCCATTTATGGCAGCATTTGCGTTTTCATCAAGGTAAAAGAGCTACTTAAATGGGTAAGAAGTTATAATTAAAAAACTTTACTTTTGAAGGAGTAAAACCCTTTGCATGCAAAGAACCCGGTTGCACCCGAAAATTCACGATTCGTCCTGATTTGAATGACCACATACGCAAATGTCATACTGGTGAACGTCCCTATCATTGCTTGGTGTGTGGAAAGCGCTTCTTAACAGGTTCCGTTTTCTACCAACACCGTCTTATACATCGTGGAGAGCGACGCTACGAATGCGAAGAGTGTGGCAAACGTTTTTATCGTGCTGATGCGTTAAAAAATCATCAACGTATCCATACAGGAGAGAAGCCATTCGGTTGTATATTCTGTACTAAAAACTTCCGTCAACGCGGGGATCGTGACAAACACATACGAGCTCGTCACTCCCACTTGGATGCCAATGCACGATTGATGATGCAAATGCAAAAACTTCAGTTGGAAGCAGCAGCAGCAGCAGCTTCTGCCCAAGTAGCAGTTCAACAGCAACAAGCAAACACTGTTTTAATGAGCGGAATGCCCACTGTAGCACCCACTCTTTTGAGCATGCCTTCTGCTAGCAATGATCTAATTAGTAGCTTAGAACCGTCGTTAGACCCGAATGAAGTTGTAATGATCGGAAATGTTGCTTTTCCAAAAAGCATGTTTGAATCTATAATTCCAGATATAGACGAAGAGTCAGCCCTTAGAGCCATGGAACAATTACAATAAGATGACGACATGTATCTGTGATAAAGAAATCCATAAACGTAATTCTACTTATATATATATAAATAATAATAGATTGGCGCTTACGACATATGTTAATGTTTGGCCGAGATTACTTATGATTTTAGTGGTATATATATTCATATTCATATGAACCAAAAATTTTGAAATTTTCTATATCAGGAATTTCTCAAATATGTATTTCAAATTCATGCGAAACAAGAATAAACTTCTTGTATTCAAAATTTTTACCATTTTCTAAATTAGAAATGTTTGATGTTATTGAATGAATCGCGTATTGTCCATTTATGTTTAAATGTTTGAAATGAATTGTGATTTTACTTCCGACTTGATTTTATGTTAGACTTAAGTAGGTTACGCATGTAATGAATTAAAAATTGAAAAAAGTATATGCATATTTAGTTTCTTATCTTATATACTAAGGGCTCGTTTTCTCAAGTAGCTTTTAAAATCTATCTCCACCTTAAACACAGATTTTGTTCTCAAAAAGATTGATTTAAAGGGCAGATACATTTTAAAAGCTACTAGGGAAAACGGCCCTAAGAGTGAATACGTGCGCATAAGAAGTTTCAAAATAAATTTACTCTTCGAAATTTTAATTAAAAAACAAAATTTAACTTAGTGGGTTTGTACTAATGCTCATTTGCATTGACAGCCGCTAAGTGTTATACACTTAAAAAGTACTTTTTTGTCACAACAGAAACTCTGTTTTATGCCGAATCAGCTGTTTTGATTCCTTTGTAAAATTCCGAGTCACCGCGCTCATATTTTTTTATCAATTAATTATTAGAGGAAGCGAGTGCAGCAGTGAAAACTAGTAGAACCAGTAACTAATTGTGTTTTAAGGATTTAACTAAAAGGTAATTTTTATTTGTAGAGGAACTATTTACATAGTTACATATGTATTTGGAATATGCATGCTGTTGGCGAATTCTGTAGACTTGTGTTGTGGGTTAATTACATATGGATACATATAAAACGATATTTGTTTGCTATGAGAGTCCTATGTGCCGAGTTACGAGCTATTAAACACTATATGGCCTTATTAAGCCGCTTTGGCAAATCTACCGGGTTTGAAATGTCGCGTGGCAGCTGTGAAGTGCATCCAATACGTGCTGCACAAATGTATGCAAATGCATGCATGTACAAACCCTGCAGGAAATGAATCTAACTATAAGCTCACTTTAAGTTGATTAGGAAGGAGCTTAAAGTCACTTATTGTCTGTATATTTTCTTTGACGAAAGCTAACTACATATATTTCTATGGCGATGACCGCGAAATAGTCAAGGGTGGTTTATCTCTGCGTTGGATGTAGTCAAGGGTGGTTACCTCTGCATTTGATGTAACTAATTTGTAACTAACTACTTTTGGACATAAAATATCAATAGGAAAATCAAAATATTTTTTTTTATATCTTTATTTTTATTTACTCGTTTATTTTACTACATTTCATATTTGTTTCCATATTCTGCTGTAGGTAACTTCAAAATGATAATATGAAATTTCGATCTTCTTTTATTTGTCCTCATTTCGAAAAAGTATTTGCGAAGTGCAGAATATTTAAATAGAAACGCGTTTAAAGAAAACAATCTCCTTCATTACTCCTGCATTACTTGTCAACTAGTTTCAAGTTATCTTTTATTTTAGCTAACTACAAGTTATATATTTTATAGAAATCCCGCAAAAAAGCTAACTACAAGTGGGTGATTTTTGTTTTGTTGTTAATCGCTGTGTGCACTGAATCGCATATGTATATGTGTATATATATGTACATGTATACATACACCTATGGCCAAAATAATAGGAACACGACATTTTGACAAGTCAAGAATGATACAGGTGCTTATTGCGAGTATCGACAGGCAATGGAATAGAAATTTGTTGTTGTTGTTGTTGTTGTAGCGGCTACAACAACCCCGCCCAGATCGGTTGGTATCTCAGTCGTTGTCGTCAAGTTCCACTAACGGCAACCCTAGGAAGCGTGCAGCTTCTGCGGGGTTTGCCCATAAGGACAAGGTCGTTAGGGATGTCGGGTTTGCCGGGCATGCGAAGAGATGTTTCGAGTCATGTGGGGTCTCTCCGCATGCCGGACATTCATTCGGCACATCCTCATTCAGCCTACTCAGGTAGGAGTTTAACCTGCTGCAGTAGCCGGAGCGAAGTTGTGCAAGTGTAGTGCGCGTCTCCCGAGGCAGATGAAGCTCCGTCTCGTCAATGTCCGGGGGTGGTGTGCCTAGAACGGCATTCACAGGTCTAGAGTCTACATAACTCGAGACTGAGTCCCTGTGAATGCCGTTCAAGGCCTGTCTGTAGGCTGTCGGGTCCAGAGGTTGCTTAATGAACCTCTGGACTTCGTCCGTTAGTTCATATATTTGTCGATTCATTCGATTGTTTTTTATTCAGAGCCTGAGTTTTGCCCGAAAAAAATGCACCCAAAAATGTCTTACAAAAAGTGAAAAGTGAAGCGGTTCGGCGAAAATTAAAATCATGAGTTATTTTTTCGTATTCTACAGCAAAAATATCCAGTAACTTCCCAGTAACCAAATTTCGGAGAGTAAGCCAATAGGTGCGTTCGTTCAAAATCTCCAGTAAAAACAACCAACAGCAAAATCCCGGCGAAATGTCACCAGTTCTCTCACAAGAGAAAAATATTGTAGGTTATTTTACCTGTATGTTTTTATACTTGTTTAAATTCTTGATGTTCAATTTATGGTTCAATGCACGATAAAAATATAGTAAGGTAAAACCGTTCTCACAATTCGTCGACCATAATTTTTCTTTGAAGTTTGCCAACATTTTAAAATCATATAAAATTGAGAGTAAAAAAGGAATTGTTCAAAGTTGTTGTTGTTTGAGATTGAAAATGAGAATGTGTGTTTGAGTTTGTGTGTAAATTTTTAAAATTAAATTGCTTGCAAACGTCAATAATTTGAAAAATTCCTCTCAGGGGTATTTTTTTATCATGGTTCAATGAATTTGTTTTGTTATCAAAAGGAACATATTTGATTATTCAGGCCCTGTGCCAATCGGTAACTTTTTTCTCCGTGGTGAGACGGGGTGGAAAAATTTGCTGTGGTGTACAAATAAATTGAATTTTGCTGTGCCAAATGCAGAGTAAAATTTTGACAGTTGAAAAACCAAACAAACGCTCGTGCGAAAGCTTTATTTTTGTGTGTTGCTGAAATTCTTAAAAATTATATTTATTTTATAATTTGCAAGTAACGTACGCTTTTTTATGCTGTTTCAGCTTTCATTTTCATGTTCACTCCTTATTACCGCCAAGCAATATTATGTGTATACATGGTTATAAGCTAGGCTAGGTAAAATTTTGACCTTCGTATTCACCACGAGAAGTGTCAAATTTTNCTCACAAGAGAAAAATATTGTAGGTTATTTTACCTGTATGTTTTTATACTTGTTTAAATTCTTGATGTTCAATTTATGGTTCAATGCACGATAAAAATATAGTAAGGTAAAACCGTTCTCACAATTCGTCGACCATAATTTTTCTTTGAAGTTTGCCAACATTTTAAAATCATATAAAATTGAGAGTAAAAAAGGAATTGTTCAAAGTTGTTGTTGTTTGAGATTGAAAATGAGAATGTGTGTTTGAGTTTGTGTGTAAATTTTTAAAATTAAATTGCTTGCAAACGTCAATAATTTGAAAAATTCCTCTCAGGGGTATTTTTTTATCATGGTTCAATGAATTTGTTTTGTTATCAAAAGGAACATATTTGATTATTCAGGCCCTGTGCCAATCGGTAACTTTTTTCTCCGTGGTGAGACGGGGTGGAAAAATTTGCTGTGGTGTACAAATAAATTGAATTTTGCTGTGCCAAATGCAGAGTAAAATTTTGACAGTTGAAAAACCAAACAAACGCTCGTGCGAAAGCTTTATTTTTGTGTGTTGCTGAAATTCTTAAAAATTATATTTATTTTATAATTTGCAAGTAACGTACGCTTTTTTATGCTGTTTCAGCTTTCATTTTCATGTTCACTCCTTATTACCGCCAAGCAATATTATGTGTATACATGGTTATAAGCTAGGCTAGGTAAAATTTTGACCTTCGTATTCACCACGAGAAGTGTCAAATTTTTACATTGATCCGTCAAAATTTTCTATTTTCTATCAATTGGCACAGGGCCTCAATAATAAACTTTCAAACAAGAAGGAAATTAAATTTTTAAATTGCATAGTTGTATTTTCTGTCTAATTTAATTGTTCAAGTTTATTTTTAGTTGCTAATGTTAACATTTCGTGCAGAGGACTAAGTTCTGCTGCTAACATTTTAACATATCTATGGTAATAATTAACCATGTCCAAAAATTTTTGTAATTTATTTATTGAAAGTGGTTTTTCAAAATTTACTATTGCTTCAACTCGTTCGACAGAAGGACTGATTCCTTCACTTGAAATTTCATAACTAAGAAAATCTAATTTATTTGCTCCAAAAATGCATTTACTAGGTTTAATATTCAAACTATATTTCTCAAATATTAGATCAAAAGTTGTACATCACAATAAAGAATATTCTTTTGTTCCTAAAAGTTTAAATACTTGTGAGTATGTTTTTGTTAAAGTTATTCAGAAGTCAAACTTGCAATCACCTTATGAAGGACCATTTACAGTTGTTTCGAAACATAATTAAGTATACAAAATTCAACATGGAAATATGATTAAAACAATTTCAACAGATTTGCTCAAACCTGCAAATATAATTTCTGATACAACAAAAAAATCTAATTCACTAACAATTCCAAATACAAAAAAGAAAATAACATTTAACATTCATTAATTTATTGTTTTACTGGAGGGGGAGTTGATGTTCAATTTATGGTTCAATGAATTCATTTTGTTATCAATAGGAAAATTTTTGGTTTTTCAATAATAAACTTTCAAACAAGAAATAAATGAAATTTTTAAATTGAATATTATATAATACTGATGGCTGAGTGGAAGATCGACCTATCTCGGCAGCCAGTTCAAAAACGCCCTATCTCAGAAAACTTTTCAAGAACGCCCTACTTCAGAATTTTATTGAAAAACGCCCTATCTCGGAATTTGGTTGAATAACGCCCTATCTCAGAATTCGGTTCAAAAACGCCCTATCTCAAACGAAAATACTTTGAAAATAAGCTGAGATAGGACGATTTTAAATCGGCAGTTGAGATAGGGCGTTCTTCAACTAAATTCCGGGATACGGCGTTTTCCAATCAAATTCTGAAGTAGGACGTTCTTAAAAAGATTTCTGAGATAGAGCGTTGTTCAAAAATTTTCTGAGATAGGGCGTTTTCGAACTTGCTGCCGAGATAGGTCGATCTTCCACTCAGCCATCGATACGATATAATATCCAAAACAGTACGCGAACAGAAAATTTGCAGAAACTGGCAAGCATGATAAAATGATAGTAATGAAACCGTTCTCTCAATGCGTCGGCCATGATTTTTTTAAGTTTGCCAACATTTTAAAATCGTATGAAATTGAGAGTAAAAAAGTTGTTGTTTAAAATTGAAAATGAGAATCTGTGTGTGAGTTTGTGTGTAAAATTTTAAAATTAAATTGCTTGCAAATGTCAAAAATTTGAAAAATTCCTCTCAGCGGTTCTACCCTCCTATCTTTTTATCATGCTTGCAAGTTAGACGAACAGGTGATATAATTTTTGTTTACATTCGAAAGTGTAAAATTTAAAACGTACGAAAATTCATCACAAAGTGGTGTCCTGACACAGTTTATTGATTAAACAAGCTTACTTCTTACAAGTTTAATTAGTAGCATTTTGTAATTTTTAACTTCCAAACCATCAAATTAAATTTTGTTATTCGCGTAAATTCAAACCAGCTGTTTTTGATCAGCTGTTTTCCTGTTGGCAAAAATCTTTCCAGCAGAAACCAGCAGCTTCCCCTCAATATGAAATGTCACTTTGCTCTCTCAATTTCCCTACTTTGCAAGGTTTTTGCGAACGCGAACGCAAAATCCTGAAAGTTTTGGTTGAACATGAACAATTAACAGCTACGCGAACGCAACTAATATTTACTCCCAATGAGGGAAATATGCAAGAAAGTACGAAAACGCAAAACCAGCAAGAAGTTGTCCTTGTTCGAGTTGCAATCACAACCGCAGTGTTGCGCGAATTATTAAAGTATCACGTTCTGCGTGAATTTCTAGCAATGTATTATCAGTTGGGCAGTTGCAACAATGCTCCCATTTTTCATCAGTACGGCAGTAATGCCGCTTTTATTGCGTGCCTCGAATAGGCCCGTTGCTACTTTTATGAACAGCTGATTAATTTGTTATTTTCCGATACAGTTTTCGAAGAAATACTACCCATCTTATGCCATGTTCTGACCGACATCGAAAACATGTTTTCGTTGCTAAAACTGGTTTACGACCTAAAACTTGTGTTTTCGTCCATGTAAAATCTGTCAAACGAAAACCAGTTTTCGCTGAAAACTACTTGAAAACTCACGTTCCACTCATTCCAATCGGTGTCCTCACTAGTGTTTTTAGATTATTTATCGAAGTGGAAGTCATATTTTATCATCTTTAATACGCCATTTCGGATTTATTAGCCCTGTTCGCGTACGCACTATCCAGTAAATCCAGTACGAATTTTACTGTTTTTTTACTGGATGTCGTTTTCGTACGCAAAAACTTGCAGGAAACTAGCTAAAGAGGCCAAGAGACNAACCAGCTGTTTTTGATCAGCTGTTTTCCTGTTGGCAAAAATCTTTCCAGCAGAAACCAGCAGCTTCCCCTCAATATGAAATGTCACTTTGCTCTCTCAATTTCCCTACTTTGCAAGGTTTTTGCGAACGCGAACGCAAAATCCTGAAAGTTTTGGTTGAACATGAACAATTAACAGCTACGCGAACGCAACTAATATTTACTCCCAATGAGGGAAATATGCAAGAAAGTACGAAAACGCAAAACCAGCAAGAAGTTGTCCTTGTTCGAGTTGCAATCACAACCGCAGTGTTGCGCGAATTATTAAAGTATCACGTTCTGCGTGAATTTCTAGCAATGTATTATCAGTTGGGCAGTTGCAACAATGCTCCCATTTTTCATCAGTACGGCAGTAATGCCGCTTTTATTGCGTGCCTCGAATAGGCCCGTTGCTACTTTTATGAACAGCTGATTAATTTGTTATTTTCCGATACAGTTTTCGAAGAAATACTACCCATCTTATGCCATGTTCTGACCGACATCGAAAACATGTTTTCGTTGCTAAAACTGGTTTACGACCTAAAACTTGTGTTTTCGTCCATGTAAAATCTGTCAAACGAAAACCAGTTTTCGCTGAAAACTACTTGAAAACTCACGTTCCACTCATTCCAATCGGTGTCCTCACTAGTGTTTTTAGATTATTTATCGAAGTGGAAGTCATATTTTATCATCTTTAATACGCCATTTCGGATTTATTAGCCCTGTTCGCGTACGCACTATCCAGTAAATCCAGTACGAATTTTACTGTTTTTTTACTGGATGTCGTTTTCGTACGCAAAAACTTGCAGGAAACTAGCTAAAGAGGCCAAGAGACCAAAAATAACAGCTGAACTTGCAAGTTTTACTGGATTTTTACTGGATAAATTTTTACTAGCAACTATTTGCTAGTAAGAAATTATTGTTTGTTGTGCTTTTAGAGTTACAATTGACAAAAAAAAACCTATTTAAATATATAACAAGATGGACAATACTAGTTTTCTGAGAAAATTGCATCGGAAAGTAACAAATTAATCAGCTGTTCATAAAACTAGCAACTTCTTGCTGGTTTTGCGTTTTCGTATTTTCTTGCATATTTCACTCTTTGGGAGTAAATATTGGCTTACTCTCCGAAATTTGGTTACTGGCAAGTTACTGGATATTTTTTGCTGGAGAATACGAAAACACAACTATTGTTAATTGGCTGGCCAAAGTAAAACGCCGCAATTGATCTGATCAAAATTGTGCCTTGACAGATGGCAGTAATGTGGATTAACGAGCCGCGAGGTCGTTGGTTCGAATCCCACGGCCAGTAGAATATTCATTTAATTTTTTTATTGATTCAATTATAACTTCTATATTTTTTTAATTTGTTTTTAGTTAGTTCTTTTTGTAGTAAAATTAAACTCTAAAAATTTAAATTAACTAATAATAAAATAAAACATGTGAAATAAAATAAAACAAACGAAAATGAAATAAAAAAACAATTAAATATATATATCAAATAAAATTTAGAACAAGTAATTTTTAGCAAAAAAAACCGACTTCACTCTCATATAAAAAATAATATATGTGACCTGGTCTACGAAAAGGGAGCTTACGTGCGAAAACTAGTTTTCTGTGAAAAAGCTGTTAAAAGTAAGCAACTCGTTTCGTCAGTTTCTCATTTAGGGGATTCACAAGACGTGTTAACCGTCGTAAAATCTTAAGCTTAACATTTTTTTTATGTAAAATAACAGTTAAAATGGTTTTAGGGGGGCTAATTATATATTTTTATCGAATTAAAAACATTTCGGTGTAGTTATAAATCCTCTAAAAGCATTTTAACGGTAATTTTATATATAAAAAAAAAGGCTTAAAATTTTACGACGTTAACACGTCTTGTGAATCCCCTAATTATCTCGTTAATTGTTCTCCGCGCCGGACGTCCAGTAAGTGTTGTTGTTGGTCCAGTAAGTGTTGTTGTTGGTCGGAATATTATTATAGTTCATCGTATAAGTTGCTAGTGTGGAACATTTAAAAAAGTAACAGTAANTAGTACACTTCTAAGCAAGTTAGGATTTTCTGCTTTTCACCACGTGAAAAAGCATCTCATCTTCCATCCGAATCAACCAAAAAGTGAAAATTGATTTTTTGACACCTAAGCCCCCTTTCCGTAGACCAGGTCACATATAAATATATATCTCATGATCCACTGATTGGATCTTAACCTGATTAGTATGGGACCACCTCTGAGACACTACCTTTCCGATTGGAAAAATTAATCCAAATCGGTTGACGTGGTCCAAAGTTATGCGGTAACATACATAAAAAAGAAAAAAAATTCCGACGAACTGATTACCTCCTCCTTTTTTGGAAGTCGGTTAAAAATAAAAGAAATAATAAACACAATTGTTTTTGGCAATCGCTCCGACCGAGGATAGAACCTGAGACCTACAGGCTTGTAGTACGCTGCTCTCACCACTCGGCTACCGGGGATGAAGGGATCGGCTGCTTTATTTGCTCAGTTAGCGTAGAACACAAAGAAACTGCAAAACTAGCATAGACATCCACGCTGTCGTCTGTAATGCAGTCACCGAAATAAGTTGTTATTCATTTTAAATTGGATTCCTATTTGAATTAGTATGGTGACTGCATTATCGATGAAAAGGTAATTGTCCATGCTAATTTAGCATTTTCCCTGTATTATACGCCCTCTGAGTTTTGGTCAGTGTTGTCATCGAAAATTTGGGAATTAACTCTAGGACTTAATCCGGATCAACTGCAGTAGATCCCGAGATAATTCCGAATTTACGAGTTGATCCGGATTAACGCTGCCGTCTGTTTATGCTTTAAAATGGGAATGAAAGTAAGAGGTTGCATTTTGGTTTAGTTTTTGCATAGCAAATTTGTAATCAGAGGATATAAGAAATGTCAACGAAAACACTAACAGCTGGTGTGAACAGTCTTCAGCCCACAATCCCAAAACTCATTTTCAAAGTGTTTTCGTTGTCGGTCAGAACATGGTATAATTATATACCCTGCATAGGGATGTTGCGATACCATAAAAATATGGATACCAGTATCAAATCATGTATCAGAAGCTAAGTATCGATCAAAATATTGATGGTGATATCGGAAATAAAATATCGATTTTTATCCTTTTGATACAAAAAATTTTTGACATAATATGAACGATGCTAAAGAGCTGTAAAATTCAACATTTTCTGTAAAAATGCCTTTTTCAAAAATTTGATGCATTGCTATGTCATGTCAATTCAAACAAGGTGTTGTGCCATGTCATTCCATCTCAAACATACTGTTTTAGCATGTCGTTGCTTCTTAGCTAAGCTGTTGTTCGCTGTTGTGCTTCTGTAGCATATTTTAAACACTATTTGATCCTGCCTTGGATGAAAATATATACAGGATTTTAATTATACAATTCTTTAATGCATTTTACTATAATAGGTGCTTAAAAAATTTACAAAATCTCTTCCCGTATATAAAATGTAATTAATAATGTTGACTATGTCGCATGTGTTAATTGTGTTGACATGCATGGATTTGATGCATGATTTGATTTCAATTATTCGACAGTGTCTTCAAATTTATTGTGAAACATGTATGAGCGACATAATATGAACTGGCACTTGCATGATGTGACACATGTCGCTATGTTTTATAGTTCAACATTTGCAGGCCTTTAGTACCTAATGTACCTTTAAGTCATCAAACGTCCGAAAAAGGTATAATTGTACCTACTTTATCATCCCTGGTCCGAAGTTTTTCTTCCTGCAAGTTCATAATCCCAAGTCTCCATTTTCTACTAAATGTGTCTTAACTTCTGTAAAATTTCTGTTTTAACTTTGTCCCGTTTTCTCATGTGGCCAACTTGCTGCCTTAACATAACACTTTCAAAATGGCATAAAGCCAATAAGATCGAAGAATGAAAACTAAGTTGTCAAACTATGAAATGACAGCTGATGCAAAGACAGCGGGCATTATTGCCTTTTATTGGTGGGCGCTATTTCCCCTTCGAAATGGAAATAACGCCCATGGGCTTTATTTCTCTTTTTTGGGGAAACAAAGTGCATGGGCGTTATTTCTGCGGGCCTTATTGCACTCCACCGTAAAAATAAACCCTTTTCATACCCATTTCTATTCATACCCGTTTCTTTGTTATTCATTTAACTTATTAAAAAATTTGAATTTATTTTTTTACCATGTGGCAGCTCCTTAAAAAAATAACCCTGTATTTTCACAGGCCAGGCTTTTTAACGAATCGTGAGATCTGACGGTACTAATAAAAAAAATATTATTTTCTGCATTAGAAAAAAACCCATTACTTCAAATAGTGCAAACAATGAGCAGGTTGTTATTTCCTCCTTTCTGGAATACCGTAGGGACACGCTAAGTTAAATTTTATTTCACAATTTTTATTCTTGTAGTTCTTTACTACATATAGATAGCTGAGTGGAAAATCGACCTATCTCGGCAGCTAGTTCGAAAAGGCCCTATCCTTGAAAACTTTAAAGAACGCCCTACTTCACAATTTGATTGAAGAACGCCTTAGTTCAGAATTTCATTGAAAAACACCTTATCTCGGAATTTGGTTGAAGAACGCCCTATCTCAGCTGCCGGTTCAAAAACGAATCAGCACATTTTCAATACCTTTTCAGGTGAGATAGGACGTTTTTGAACCGAATTCTGAGATAAGGCGTTCTTCAACCAAATTTTGTGATAGGAGGCTTTTCAATAAAATTCTGAGATAGGGCGTTTTCGAACTGGTTGCCGAGATAGGTCGATCTTCCACTCAGGTGTCGATATATGAAAACAAAAAACGTCGAACCAACATTTAATTTCAAAGAATGAATTTTTGACATTTGTTTCCGTGAAGAGTATATGCATGGCTATACTTTGATTAAAATTCTAAGTACAACATTTTTTGATTTTAGTGGCTTCATGGCGGCATATAATTTATTTAATAAGGAAATTTGTTTAATTCTTTTTAGTGGATACATTACCTCTACAAAAATACCAAACACGTTCACATTGCAGACAAAGAATTTTTCGATCTTTCCCAACTTAGGCGGCACGGTGCGTCGTTTACTTTGAGTATAGAATTATCACAATCGGCAAAATCGAAGCAGCGGTACGTCTGACGGTGCTACCTTTGTTTGTTGCATGACTTATACCTTAAATTATGACTCGTATATTTTCGTCCGAACTACGTATGTGCAAAACGTAATTTATTATAAATGTTTTATTCTGTGGTCGTGTCGTTTCAAAGGAGAGCGGTGTTGGGGTGATTGCCTTGTTGACATCCCACGAGGAATTGCTTCGATAACAAATTGCAGTGCTATTTCACTGGCACCATCTGGCTTTCTTCCTGGAGTTGACGCTCGGAAGTCTAAAGAGGGCAGCCCGAAGCCGTACGTAGAGCACGGTTCTAGCAGGTTTCACTCGTTCCTTCTGACCAGTTTGTAGATATGAGGGCCTATAGCTTTGCTCATATGCAGGGTATCTCTGTTGCTGTTGGGGATGCTGGAGTGACAGCCCTTGGCCAGATATGAATCTGGGTTGTCCCGGTTACGTAGATCCGACTGCCGTGGGAACGGGGGTCTCTCTGGCGGCTCCCCAGGTGGAGCAGGCTAGCGACTTGAGGTCACTGTTCCGGCTACGAGTTTTATAAAAGGTGGCAGAAACGGCTGTTAATGTGTCGCCCAATATTTTTGGGCGGTTGACCGTCGGTATTTTGGCGCCACCGACGCAAGCATTGGAAAAATCGGAGACATATTCAATGAATTCGCAGAGGCTGTCGATGGGAGATTAGCCTTAAGGGACTACCAGTACAGAATTCTACTGATTATTAATGTCCACGCAGATAGCCGCTTATTCGTCGTTTCCTCCGAAGCGACGAGTCCTGGGTGTCCCGCCAAAAGGTTGCATAATTCATCGTGTCGAGTGCCTTCGAAAATTCAACCGCGACTAGAACCGTCCTATCTCATGGTCAAAGTTGGTTCAGACGCTTATCCGAAGGGTGATACCGTTTAATGCTTTTGTGATGCTGTACATTTTTCGGAATCCATACTGGTGTTCGGCTTCATAAAGCTGGGGAGGATTGGTCGTTCCATAATTTCTGCCACTAAAAATGGGAGAGATAGGAGAGGCAGTACAATTCTTCCATGGTTTGAGAAGGGGAATGATAAAACCTATATTCCACATATCGGGGACAAGATCAGGATGTCCACTAGCAAGTTGAAAACAGCGGTGATGTACTTAAGTCTTGTAGCTCCTAGTTTTTTTTTAGTTTCAGCAGAGGTGCCATCTGGGCCTAATGCCTTGGACGTTGTTAACAACGGCCTGCGTCTCTCTGGTAGTAAAGTACGTATCTCGAGCTGGGAGTTTGTGTGCCTTACGTCGCACGTTGCGGGCTTTGTCTCTACATCTATAATAATAATAATAGATTGGCGCTTACACAGATGTTAGTGTTTGGCCGAGCTTCTCCTCCGATTTGTGGCGTGCGCCTTGATGTTGTCACACAAAGCGGAGGGACCTACAGTTTTACGCCGACTCCGAACGGCGATTGTATTTTTATGAGAAAGGGCTTGTTCGAGTTGCAATCACAACCGCAGTGTTGCGCGAATTATTAAAGTATCACGTTCTGTATGAATTTCTAGCAATGTATTATCAGTTGGGTAGTTGGAACAATGTTGCCATTTTTCATCAGTATGGTAGTAATGCTGCTTTTATTACGTGCCTCGAACAGGCCCAAGCTGTTTTTTCATGGCAGAAATACACTCGGAGGATTGCCATTGCCTGTCGAGGGACGACCGCTGTTAAGAAAAAACCTTTTTTCTAAATTTTTTTGCGATGTTGCTTTGACCAGGGCTTCAACCCAGATGCTGCGGAGTGGAAGCGCGCACTGCTTACCACTACACCACAGCGGCCTACATACAATTTGTACGCTTCAGACGCTTCATTACATCAGTGATGATATCTGCGCATTCCTTCCATATGTCGTCTTTAGACAACATCACCTTCAGCAGGCCTTTGGGGGACACTGCGCTCCCTATACAGCGTTCGAGCATCTCGCTTCATTACATCAGTGATGATATCTGCGCATTCCTTCCATATGTCTTCTGTAGAC
Source organism: Rhagoletis zephyria (assembly GCF_001687245.7). NCBI lineage: Eukaryota > Metazoa > Arthropoda > Insecta > Diptera > Tephritidae > Rhagoletis > Rhagoletis zephyria. Next base: position 56,690 of record NW_016159781.1, on the reverse strand, counting down.
AACATCGCCTTCAGCAGGCCTTTGGGGGACCCTGGGCTCGAGCATCTTTCGTTCGACTTCGAATCTATGGCAGTCCATATGGATGTGCTCTGCATTTTCGTATTTACCATCGCAGCATAGACAATAGGGATGGTTAGCATGTGTGTACTTGTGTAGATACTGTCGGAAGCAGCCATGCCCGGTGAGGAACTGCATGAGGTAGAAATTAGTTTCCCCGTGCTTTCTGTCGATCCATTCGCTTACCGTTGGAATCACCTTCTTCGTCCAACGCCCCTTCGTAGTCGCGTCCCACCTTTGTTGCCACTCGTTGAAGTACCGTTGTAACGTCTCTTTCCGGTTTATTGGACTGCGCTTGGTTTCTGCAGCGGCTTTTGCCTAATGTCTAATATAGAGATCGGCAAAGTGGCTCCCAGGAGCCTTTTGCACTCTGAAGCCGGCTTGGCACATTTAGGTGCTAGATGAGGGGTAACATCAGGAGCCAGCGTGAAGGGGGAAGAAGAACGTATTGAAATTTCTTGTACTCTGACTCTCATTACTAGGGATGTGCCGGATATAGATTTTGCCGGATAACCGGAACCGGATTCCGGATTTCCTGTAAAAAATAACAGCCGGATTCGGATATCCGATCGAATATCCGGTAGACTGCTGCCCTTAATAAATTTCACAATATTGTTTTTTTCCGGCTCGAGTTCACCTCGACCTCCGCACCATTTCTGATGCTACAGAATTTACCACTTCGAAAACACAATTACGCATACATCTGTGCGATGGTATCGCAGTGAAAAATGGCATCTTATAAACAAACAAAAATAATCTTCATGAAATTCTTTGCTTTTGAACAATCAAGATGTTTTGTTTTCTTACGTTAATTTTTGTTTAAATTATACAGAACCCGCCTATTAACCTTTTTCGTTTCCGAACGCGTAGGTCTGCAATTTCGGCACGACGAAATGAAGAGCTGTGAATGTTCCAATAAATAGTTGCGGCATTGTTGTAATTTTTTCGGAACAGATTCGCACCGTCAGAATCGCACATGCGTGTTAATGTCTTATATGGACCTTACATGGTCACATTGTTTGATCAAACTGTCTTCTGTGTAATTAGATGGTTTAACTTACACGCTTCAAAAAACCCATCAAATTTCAGT
>NW_016159781.1:48894-55473 GCF_001687245.7 Rhagoletis zephyria | reverse complement strand
CACATGTGTGTTGATGCCTTATATGGACCTTACATGGTCACATTGTTTGATCAAACTGTCTTCTGTGTAATTAGATGGTTTAACTTACACGCTTCAAAAAACCCATCAAATTTCAGTTTTTCGTTTTGGATGAAGTTGAACAGAAGCTTAAGAAAGCTTTGTATTCATTTGCTAATACTAATACTAAGTCGTATACTTTTTCCTTGTTCAATTATGTGTTTTTATTTAAATTATTGTACACAGATATGTCTGTGTAATTAGATGGTTTGACTTACACACGTCAAAAAACCCATAAAATTTCAGTTTTTGTTGAAGTTGTATCACTACAAAAAAGGTTTTGGAGATTTTTGAAATAATTTATTAGTTCTAAAATGAAGTCGAACTATTTTCTTTTCTTGCTCAGTTCTTCCTTTTATTTGAAATTATCGGGCACTTGTTCTTTCACTTTGTTTATCATTTTGATCAAACAGCACTTTACACGGTCCACAGCATATGTCAAACGACTATCAAATTTGATGAAAGTCAAAACTACTAAGGGTATTCATCAAAGCTTATAAATGCAATGTAAACCGTATAAACTTATAACTGTGTAAACTTTATAAATGAACTGTCAAAATTTGTATGGAAACTCGTTTACACATTTCTGATAAATTTATCCAGCGATTTCACTGAATAAACCTGATAAACTGAAGCCAATGCGACTCTGTCGCAAAAGGTATGAAATTGCGATTCACTTATCAAAAGTATTTATAGAACTATTAATAAAAAAATTTACTTGGTTGACTAAACATTCAACAACGACAATGCTTCACTATTGCAACATTTTGTGACCCACGTTCAGGTTTTTTTTTCTAAAGCCAATAAAGCTAAAAACTGGGTTGTTGATGAACTAATTCGAAATTATAAATCAGTTAGCATGGAGAAACCATTTGAATCATATAAAAAATGCCGAACTATAGTGAAAGCTTCCATCGAAGATCGAGCTCACGAGGATATTTGCCAATGCTTTGAGGAAATCGCCAACGGCTCTGATGCTGATTCTAGTGTTTCTAGTGATATGGATAGCCAAACGATTGGTAGACAAGGCAGCGAACGTACAAGAAAAAAGGCAGCGATTTATGAACTAGAAATAGAGAAATATTTGCAGCTACCTCTTATATCCAGACAAGAAGATCAATTAACTTGGTGGAAGCCGCAAAGAATTTCCAAATTTGTTTACACTGGCAATGAAGTATCTCTGCGCGCCACCTTCCTCATTGAACTCGGAAAGAGTATTTAGTGCACCGGGTAACATTTATGTTGAAAATAGAAATAGGTTTTTGCCCGATAATGCGAAAATGCTTCTTTTCGTAATGAAAAATATACAGATTACTAACTTTGATTACTGATTAGATACTATTAAATTGGATTACAAAAATACAAAATCTGGGTTAAATTTCTAAATTGAATCTTCTGTAATCGATATCCGGCCGGATATTAGCCAGTATACGGCCGGATAACCGGATAACCAAAAAACGGCCGGATAGGCCGAATTCGGGATACCCGGCACATCCCTACTCATTACTAATATAGGTGATGCTTTTAATGTATTTTTTACACGAGCTTTACCCTGAGAACTGATTTACCTCTTGCGTAGCTCTTGCTGGCTCTTTGACTGCTTTAAGAGCCAAAAATCTGCCCATCCCTGGTCTAATATGCATCTTCCGGCCAGCAAATTTGCGGCTTCGTCCGATACTGTCACGAACGCACAGCAAATCCTTAGTCTAGTCTATGCACTGACGCTGGTGCTCTTATATATGCCGGTATGGATGCAGCAGCTGCGCAAATTGCTGCCGCATACATCAGAATGGACGAACTGACGCTCGCGAGCAGCATCCTTCTTTGCTGTCTCGGGCCTCCCATTTTTGGCATGAGTCTTGCCAAAGCTGAGCTGAATTTCCTTGCCTTCTCACTGGCGTATTTCAGGTGCTCCTTGAAGCTCAGTCGGCGATCAAGTACGACTCCGAGGTACTTCATCGCTGGGCTCGAGTCTATGGTGCAGCCACCTACTTGCCATTTCTTCGACTCTTTTTCCGGCTGGTAAACAGCAGTGCTTCTGTTTTGTGATCCCCCAACTCCAGTCCAGCTGTTTGCAGCCATGTTTTCACGGACGCTATGGTTTCACTGCACATGCGTGATACGTCCACAAGATGTTTTTCCACCACAAAAATCGGTATAGGGTACTTTTTTGGATCGTCGTTAGTGTCGAAGTAGAGCAGTCTTTCGCCGAAATAGCTGGTTATTATTCTTGCTAAGTAATCCGGGATGTTCATTTTTATCATTGCTTTTATTATTTGGCCCCATATCTTACCCTGAAGGGCTTTTCTTGCGATACCGCAGACAGCAGCTACCGAGTCAACTGTTGAGCGCCCTTTTCGGAACCCATAATGCCAGTTTGAGAGTCCCGGGCCTCCTTCCACGATCACTTGGAGCCGTTGAAGAGCTTGCAGGTTTGGAGGTGCTCAGTCCACTTTTTCCGCCTGTAATCATTGACTAGGGTTGCCCAGGATTAGATTGCCGGATATGATCACGCACGTCTGCGAGTCCCGCCTAATCTGCGGCGATGCCTGGATGGACTTTGGCGATCCTTCCGGCTGGTATGAAATGAGCGTGTGCTGTCAGGTGTGTGCAAACGCTACAGAACCATCTGCCCGGATGGTTGTTAGTTGGGCAGCTGTGTTGGGACAGGGTGGCGGTTTGTTGTGGATTGGTGCAGCACAAAAGTTGCCACTTTTATGTGACACAAGCCGTTACAGCTGTTGCAGCGGCCGGAAATTGTGGGGTGGTGTACGTTCAGTAGCAAACACTACATTTCCAACAACACATATAAACAAAAGGCTTCAATAAAGCCTTATCATTACTCGGACAACTTATTGCAGTTACGTAAAAAATATGAAGATAAAGATAAAATCTAGAGATAAGAATAAACATGTACATATCGCTAGCTTATAGTGAAAAGTTGCTAAGTCCCAATTTAAAAATTGTAAAGGAGAGGAAAAAAACTTCTTATAGCCATTTTCTTCAAGTATTTCGCAAACTTTGAATAGAACTTTTTTCTTGTTTAAAGCAAAGAAAAATTCCATACGAATCAGAGGGATTCGATCTTTATTCGAAGATTTCGTACTATTTTAGCCTTATCGAAGTTTCGGAGCTTTTTGTGGACTTAACAAATTTTTCTCTCATTCAATATAAACGAGAAAACATGAACAAGTACCTTTACCCCTTTCGAAACGATGCATTTTTAATTTCTCTAGCCTCCTGTATCAAAATATGAGTTTTCATAAAAAGTGGACTTAGCAACTTTTCACTCTAAGCTAGCGATATGATGAACATATGGACAATTCCATGGTAACTCATGTTACATTCGAGAAAAATTTTTGCACGATCACCTTGTGGTAAAAAAGGTGTGTTCGCACAATTTTAAAACGCCTAAAAAGGGGCTCGTACCGATTGGCGTAAGAAAATGTTGAAATAAATGCAAAAGTTTATTGATTATCATGGATAATATTTCGAAAACCAATAAAATCGTTTTCAACCATAAATGTTAATCAGGGACCGTAACGGTTATGCTTTTTTTTTTTAAGTACAAAAATAATCGTAATTTTTTCACCGATATGTTTTCAGTCAAAAATAAAAGTTACAAATTGACCTTTATTTTTCGGTAAAATAATAAAAGTTAAAATATGACTTTTATTTTTTCGGTCAATAAAAAAAGTTAACATTTGACTTTTTCGCACATCTGTGCGATTTTATCGCAGTAAAAACTGTCAATTTATAGACGAACAAAAAATATTTTTCAGAAAAAAAAATTCTTAAATAAACGTTTTTGCGATATTTTGTACTTCGGGTCCTGTACTTATCCGATCTTCTGGAGGATCACCACATAGCCAGGGCGATAAATTCGTTCAAACCATTAAAGTCGCCGAGGACCGATGGCATCATACCTGCGCAGCTGCAAAAGGGCTCTGAAGAAGTCGAGCAATTGGTTGGATTCTATTTATGCGAACTGCGTGAGGACCGAGTACATCCACAAAGCTTATAGGATAGTCAATGTTGCGTTCATCCTGAACGCCGGAAAAAAAAGCTAAAAACGCTAGAGAGGCTGATAGACCTGGACATAAGAAATGCGATTCCTCGTGACTGTGTTTAAGAAGCTGAATATGCTTATTGCAAGGAAAGGTCGGCGGTAGATACCGCCCTGCGCACATTGGTAAAGAGGTCAGAGGAAGTATTCATCACGCATAAATATTATGCAGTAGGCGCCTTATTCGATATCAAGGGGGCCTTCAACAATGTCACTCCAGAGGCAATATTGAAGTATATTCATGAACTAGGGGTTGAAACCTGTGAGGCTTATCTACAGCTTGCTTAGTGACAGAATTGTCGTTGCGGAGTGGGGGAGCGCCTGCACTCAGCACAGAGTCAAGAGGGGCACTCCGCAAGGTGGTGTTCTCTCTCCACTGCTCTGGATTGCGGTTGTAAACGACCTTGTAGGGGAACTGAAAAAAGTGGGCTGTCGGGCGATCGCCTATATAGATGATGTGGAACTTTTGGTTATCGGACGATTTCTATACACCCCTTTTGATCTGGCTCAAGGTTACCTGAACGATGTGGGCGATCAAAGTCGACCTCGCAGTAACTCCCAGTAAGACGCAACTAGTCTCATTTAACAGAAAGTACAGGAAGCACGTTGTGGACCTTCCCTCGAGTGGAATTGTTTGTCTGGGGCTCTCAGAAAGGGTCAACTACTTACGCTTGATCCTGAATAGTAACCTAACATTGAGAAACAGGATAAGAAAGGCGTTAGTTGCCTTGTACTGCTGTTGGAGATCTATTGGTAGAAGATGAGGTGTTGGGTGAGGGTTGGTGGAGGTGTCTTTTGTCGGAAACCATTAAAACTATGTTCAGGCTTCCGGACTTCCGCAGTGTCTTTCAGGTGGAAAGGTGCCATCAAGGAAGCGGTAGACTCACTGCTAAGGGTGTGATAGTGCGCCCAAAATCAGTAGAGGAATGTCTGACCTCTCTCGTCAGAGTACTTTTTAGGTACTTCTTATGGTTTAGGTGCCGGGGCAGAGTGACATCGCTGGAAACTATGGCTGATGACCTGGCATTGGAAAGGCACCCTTAAAATGTTATCCCAATGTAATGAGCAACAAGGGACGCCTCTGTCCTAGACTAACACGCATAATTCGTACTCGCGATAATGAAATTGCATACTCTACTAAATACCTCATAAAATGGGCAAAAGAAAGGGAAAATAAGGCGTTTCTCTGCTGCAGAAAATGTTTTTATAGGGCACTTTAAAATACTTTTTGCAGCGGAAGAGTGACCTATATTTACCCCTTAAAGGTGCCGAATACCTCGTTACCTCTCGAGGGCTAGTGATGGGGGTTCGGACAGGCCATTTCGCTATTGGTATTCACGCGGTAAGACTAGGACTAGAACTGATCTCTTTTGTATCAGCTGTCAAGATGAAAATGAAGTGGAATCATCTCCACACTTTCTTTTAGACTGTCCAACCTTCGCGAGGCTAAGATGAAAGCATTTTGGCTAGCATTTCTGAACTAACACTGAGATCTCAGGGATCGCAATTAGCCGCATTCGAAATTTGGTAATTGGCTGGCGGCGTTAACCTAATCTAACCTAACCTGTTGGTCACATTAATTATACATGAAGTGCCAGCGACACAAGTCAGTGTAGAACTCACGTTCTCAGCACTAAGCTTATTCTTACGGATTTTCGATACAATTTGTCGGAGCAGAACTTGGTAGCTATATTAATTGTTAAATTGAATTCCGAATCATTCCTGTAAAAATGTGAATAACTTAAAGCTTAAATTCTTCTTCTTCTTCTTATATGGCGCTGTAACCGCCTAAGCGATTTTGGCCGAGTCCAAAACAGCACGCCAGTCATTTCTCTTCTGTGCTAACTGACGCCAATTGAAAATGCCAAGTGAAGCCAAGTCCTTCTCCACCTGGTCTTTCCAACGCAGAGGAGGCCTTCCTCTTCCTCTGTTCTTATCGAGCGTATTGTGCGAAAGACTGAAGCCCACCGTCAACGAGCTGATTGGACCTTATCAGTGTGGCTTTAGGCCTGGAAAATCCACCATAGATCAGGTATTCACAATACGCCAAATCTTGGAAAAGACCCGCGAGAATAGGATCGACACACACCATCTATTTGTCGATTTCAAAGCCGCTTTCGACAGCACGAAGAGAAGTTGCCTTTATGCCGCGATGTCTGAGTTTGGTATCCCCGCGAAACTAATACGGCTGTGTAAAATTACGTTGAGCAATACCACCAGCTCCGTCAGAATAGGGAAGGACCTCTCCGAGCCGTTTGATACCAAACGAGGTTTCAGACAAGGGGACTCCCTTTCGCGTGATTTCTTTAATCTTATGTTGGAGAAGATAATAAGAGCCGCAGAACTGAACCGCTCAGGCACAATACTTTATAAGAGCGTACAATTGCTGGCGTATGCCGACGACATCGATATTATCGGTAAAAACAAGGGCTACGTCTGTTCTGCCTTCTCGGGAT
>NW_016159781.1:7104-48653 GCF_001687245.7 Rhagoletis zephyria | reverse complement strand
ACCTTGTAACCTATGCTTAGAAGGCTAATTCCGCGGTAGTTGGCGCGTATGGCGGGGTCGCCTTTCTTGTGGATTGGGCAGAGCACACTTAAATTCCAGTCGTCGGGCATGCGTTCATCTGACCATATTCTGCATACGAGCTGATGCATGCACCTCATCAGCTCCTCGCCGCCGTACTTGAATAGCTCGGCTGGCAGGCCGTCAGCTCCAGCAGCTTAAATTAAAGAAACTCAATATATTTACATACAAAAGATAGAAAATTGCAATTGAGAGGATGTGCATTTTTTATTAAAACACATTATATTCTGAACATGCTATTTTCACTGCAAAAAATAAAAGTAAGATTTAACGCTTATAAATGGACCGCAAAAAATAAAAGTCAAATTTTAACTTTAATATTAGACCGAAAAAAGTAAATTTTTAACTTTAATATTTTTATTGAGCTTTGTACCACGGAAAAAGCAACAAAGTCTAAGCGGTAGAAGTTATAGCAGCCAAGTTTAAATAGCGGTAAATCAGCTGCATTTGATAGCAGTAGGTTGAATAAGGAAAATGAATCAGCAACACTTGTTTACAGGGTGTGCATCGCTCAGTGGTTAACGCTTCTGGCTTTGCACATCGATGACGCGGGTTCGATCCCTGCTGAGGTCTAGAAAAAAGAAGTCTGACGAGGAGATGTGGTGATCTCCGAAATAGCTGCTATACCTTCTACCGCTTAGACTTTGTTGCTTTTTCCATTTTTCCCAGTAAAATAATCGTGGTACAAAGCTCAATAAAAATATTAAAATAAAATGTTAATAAGCCACAATAACATTGACAAGTCAATTTTTAACTTTTATTTTTGACCGAGAAAATAAAAATCAAATTTTAACTTTTATATTTGACCGAAAAAATAAAAGTAAAGTTTTAACTTTTACTTTTGACTGCCAAAAAATAATGGTTAATTGCTGCCTTTTTTGAAAAAAGTAAAAAAAAAATTAAATCATAAAGGATTAACATTCCTTGGCTAACAAGCATCACATTGCTATGTATAAATGTTAAAAAGACCAATTCTTCCCGACTGACTTTTTGAATTGAAGTTTGAAAATAACTATTATTTTCGGACCCCGATGTTAATTTTTCCATTGTTAGGACAGAAATATAAATAGCAACGCTTGTACCATTGAGGCAGGCAATGGCAAACCCCCGAGTGTATTTCTGCCATGAAAAACAGCTTCTCATAAAAATACAATCGCCGTTCGGAGTCGGCGTTAAACTGTAGGTCCCTCCTCTTTGTGTGACAACATCAAGGCGCACGCCACAAATCGGAGGAGAAGCTCGGCCAAACACTAACATATGTGTAAGCGCCAATCTATTATTATTATTATTATTATTGTACCATTGATGGCACATTAGGATCTCAGGTCAGTTACCTTAATCCAACAAGTTGTATGTTCGCAAGTTCCAACAAGTGAGAAAGCTCTGGTTAATCTTTCAACATGGCGTACGAGCACTCGGAAATTCTTAAAAACTTCGACTTCTTACCTTAATAAATGGATCGGAGCGTTTCGAGGCTGGTTACGATCGGATCATTCTCTACACACATCCCTCCATGGGGTGAATGGGAGAAGGGCAGCCCCGGAGTGAGGTCCAATTAATATCTTCACGGATGGGTAGGGGCTGGATGGCAAACTTTGAGGAGGTGTAGAGGAAATCTCATGTTCAGGCTGCCGGATTTTTGCAGAGTCTTTCACGCAGTGGTGGCCGATATAAATGAGGTAGCAGATTGGCGAAGTACCAGTATTTTACCGATTATGATAGTCAACCGCCAATCGGAGAGCTAAGATCGCTCATGGTACGATAGAAAGTGGTTGAAGGAATGCCTGACCTCTTTCTAAATCGTTTCGGAGTATTTCCAAATCAAGTTGATCTGGGTGATATCACTGGAAGCTACAGGACTGACAAATAGGCTAGACAGGGTATCCTCGAGGTCATCTCCCCGGACTGGGAGGTCATAGGAGTTTCTTTGGCAAATTGTGGACTATTCCTGGACAGATGTTTTTTTTTTGTTTGTCGGAACTAAATATCCAAACAACGCATGCAGAAAACAGAACTCCGGCTGCATGCCACCCATTGTACTGGTTTCGCGTTCCTTTTATTTTGTTTTAAATCTACTTGATATACGAATATATCGAATCAGATTGGTGGGTGTAAACGGGTCCAGTTGTTCGTCTCTCAAAACATCGCTGCCAAAAACCTCAAATAATCCTTGCAAAGGCAGGGCACAAAAAGTTTTCCGCCATCTCATCCTAAGTTTCGCTAACTTGCAGCTTCTCGAAGCCTCGCAGACATTGCAAAGCGAAATATTCATCTATTCATATTCTGACTACGGCTTCGATAGCAGGAGGTGAGAGTGCTGAAACTGGTTGCGGACCGACGAGTACCTGGTCTGAGCTCACTCTGGCCAAATAGTCAGATGTCTCATTTTCAAAATAAAACAGCCTGGACGTAGTTAGGAGAGCTGGCCGATGCCTTGACTGCAAACATTTCATTTGGCGATTTTTTACTTTATTTTTTTTTATTTTTTTATGAACTGAAAACGTTTCGGTTTTCAACCGAACTCAAATGTGAAGGTTATATGTAAATGCTTTTTTATGTATGATACCGGATCACTTTGGACCACGTAAATTGTTTCTTTTTTTATCGGAATGGTGGCACACGTACTTCAAGGGCAAACCCGTACGAATTTTATTAAGTTCCGATCATTGGATCATGAATGAACTTATGGTACTCCTGATTTTTTATATGAGCATTGCAGTCGGTTGTGTTTTTGTTCAAATATTACTTGTTTATTTAAAGCTAGATTAATATTCATTGTTTCCTTGCATACATAAGTCAAATTTCATGATACATAAAAAATTGCTAATGCAAGCTTTTTTAACTATTTCAGTTCATGCTCTTCAAAAACTTCTACAAACCCTATTTAGTAGTTACATACTTTTCTAAGAAGAGTACAAATGTAAGTACCTGCTTCTTATTTTCTGATTGCCACCTACTAATAAATTTACTGTCACGGTTTTAACCCACTAATTTTTTCCAGTGTTTAAAGCGAAATAACTAAACAGATCAGATCAAAATGCTTAGCTTAAGAAGAAGTTTATTGTCCCATAAGAAAATCCGTTTGATCTGTACAGAGTTACCCACCAATAGCATCAAATTTGGAAATGCAAGAAATTCAGGAATCCTTCGAAATTTTAGTAATTTACGGTTGACACAAAATTTTGCCCATAGTACAAAAAAAATTAATTTAAGGTATAAATCAATGCCTCCCACTTGCGTATGCAAACTTCAGTAAATATGTATGTAATTAATTTAGATATTTGATTTTTTTCAAATTTCAGTTTCACCAGTTTAGTTATACGTACCATGTCTTCTGCCAACACTGCCCATTTTGTTTTGCCCAACTCCCAACCAATTGCTGACTTGGAATGCAAAAGTGCTTTCTCGAGTCTAACTGAAAAAGAAAAACTCTACGCCCACTACTTTAGTAGAGCTTCATGGGATGGTGGCCTTATCGCTCTGATACAATCCAGTCCGGAAGCGCCATTGATATTCTCACTACTACATCGAATTTTCGTTGCTGAGCCATTGCAAGAGTTGAAAACAAAAGCTTTGGCTAAGGATATTAGCGAGGATGAGTTTACGGTAAGCTTTGAGTACAGTATATATAGCCGGGTTTGATAAATACAGTAGTTGAAAACTTGTATTCGACTAGTACTGTTTATATATTTTCTTAATCATTTATCACTTACATAAGTACTAAATATTTACTTTTGCTTCCAGGCTTTCTTAGTTTACGCTTGTGGAATTTTCGCCAATGCCGGTAACTATAAAGGTATGGGTGACAGCAAAATCATTCCGAATTTGGATGAGAAAAAGTTCGAAGAGATTGTTAAATTGTCATCAGCTTACTCGAATGATAAACATGTACCAGCTGCGTACGAGAAAGCCGCTCCACTTATCTATTCATTAAAGCCGCGTAATGAGGTCTTAGGATTCGCTCCAAATGGCATAACCACTTACTGGTCAGATAATTGTACAAAGGAAGATGCTGATATTGTCAATGAGTGGTTAACATCTAAGCGTATAGAGCCTTACATGTGCCGTACATTTAAGTTGCAGGAAAATGGTCAAACGATCTATGACATTAAGCTGGGCTCAGTAGAATCTTCGAATAAGGATGGTATTACCTTGCCCTTGGAAAGCTATAATGGCAATAGTTTTCGTGTGACACGCGGTGACTATCAAAAGTTGCTGCAGCGTGTAAATAAAAATTTAGAAAAAGCCAAAAAGTATGCGGCTAACGAAAATGAGCAAAAAATGATTGAGCATTATATAAAATCTTTCCAAGAGGGTTCACTAGCTGATCATAAGGATGGTTCAAGGTAGGCCAGCGAACTGAGTTAAACTGTGTTATTTATTTTAAATAAAAAATCATGTACGAAATTGTCTATTGTAGGTGGTGGATTAAGGATAAAGGCCCAGTCATCGAAACTTACATTGGCTTCATCGAAACATATCGTGATCCAGCAGGCGGACGCGCAGAATTCGAGGGCTTTGTTGCTATGGTCAATAAGGAAAGTTCTGCTAAATTTGCCGAATTGGTGGCACGGGCTGAAAAGTTGCTGGAATATTTACCTTGGACGGAGGCCTATGAAAAAGACACTTATTTGAAGCCTGATTTTACATCCCTTGATGTGTTGACTTTTGCTGGCAGTGGAGTACCGGCTGGAATCAACATTCCAAATTGTAAGTAGCTCTGCGTGCTATCTTATACCATGTGCATAAAAATAGATTTAAAGTATTTTATAAATTAAAAAAGTATATGAAAATATCACTTATTTATATGTAAAGATTAATAAAATCAATTTAATTTTATGTTTTTCAATATTATTTTTTTCCTTTTTGGAATGAAAAATGTTAACTTCAAAGATTTACATCAAAGTTTTCTTTCATTGTACTAAAAAGACTTTTGCAAGTTTTAAATGCAAGATTTTTTTGAATTTGAATGACTTAACTACATAGATAGAGGCCAATCAAGTATTACGTAAGCAGAGTATCAGTCATTTTTAACAACTCCCTACTAATTGTAAGGAAAGTTCTTACCCCCTCCCCCTCCTATGCTTTCATAACAAAGCCCGACAAAAAAAGTGTCGTATACTTTCTACTGCAATGTGTTTTGGTGCCCTGAATACGAATCGGAAGTTCGTTTTGCTCCATCACTTCAAGATTTTTTCTTAACCCCAAAAAACATAGCAAATATTATGCGACAGCCACGTTTTTTGGATTAGAACAAAATCCTGACGTGAAGAAGCACAACGAACTTCAGATTCATGTTCAGTGCATTAAAAAGCTTTATTTGCGTGGCTAAAGGTCAGCTGAATAAGCCACACACCCAGGGTACGAAAATAAACTGTACAAAACAATTCCCATTTGCTCATCGACCATCATATCATTTGTAGTTTTGTACAGTTTTGTACATAGTCAGAAACAAATTGTAAGATTCACTGTCATTTTCCCCAACGAGAAACGTTTGCTTTTCGTTTGTGACAATTGTACCATAGGGTACGTTTTATATCTATGCAAACGTTCCAATTACGTGAAAAATATATTTCCTGTTAATTTTCATATCCAATTCAATTAAAAAACATGTACTACATGCAAACATATTTTTCTCTGCACGATTCATTTCGTTTGTTGTTTCGTCTGTAACTACTAAACTACTGTAGTGTACTATCGTAAAGTGAACTCAGCCGTTTTGTTTTNTTCGTTTGTTGTTTTGTCTGTAACTACTAAACTACTGTAGTGTACTATCGTAAAGTGAACTCAGCCGTTTTGTTTTCGTNGTGACAATTGTACCATAGGGTACGTTTTATATCTATGCAAACGTTTCAATTACGTGAAAAATATATTTCCTGTTAATTTTCATATCCAATTCAATTGAAAAACATGTACTACATGCAAACATATTTTTCTCTGCACGATTCATTTCGTTTGTTGTTTCGTCTGTAACTACTAAACTACTGTAGTGTACTATCGTAAAGTGAACTCAGCCGTTTTGTTTTCGTACTGTTGAAGTAATAAACGAAACGAAATAGTAACGTACAATATAGTTTATTTTTGTACACTGCACACACCTACAAAACAAGTGGCTGGGTTCGGGGATCAGACTATCCTTTCTATATGTATTTTGATGCGCTGAAACCGATTCTGAAGTTCGTTTTGCTTCATTATGTACGGATTTTTTTCTAACCTTCAAAAACGTGCCTTTGGCATAATATCCGTCCGGACTACAGATTCGTGTTCAGGGCACCAAAACACATGGAGGTAGGGCATTCCTGTTAAAAGTACATGACATTGTTTTTGTGGGGCTGTGCCGTTTCTTTTATCTGTTAATGCTTCTAAAATTTTATTCATGGCAATTATCATGTCCAGAAATAAGGAATTTATAGTCTAAATAATTTAACGTACATTGGATATTCATATTCGAATTAGAATCTAATAATTTTTTTAGAAATTGGTTGGTTACGTAATACTTGAATTTACGAAATAATTCGCTGGTTGTGAAAAAAAAACGAAAAAAGCTCAATGATTTCCTTAAAATCAGATCACTATACTACATATGCATTTGCTTGCGTATATCAATTTCATATATATGCATGCGTATGGATATCCCAGTGGGAAATTACCTTTTTCTACCAAGAAAAGATTAACNAATTGGTTGGTTACGTAATACTTGAATTTACGAAATAATTCGCTGGTTGTCAAAAAAAAACGAAAAAAGCTCAATGATTTCCTTAAAATCAGATCACTATACTACATATGCATTTGCTTGCGTATATCATCTTCATATATATGCATGCGTATGGATATCCCAGTGGGAAATTACCTTTTTCTACCAAGAAAAGATTAATAACTAACCGTGCCACAGGTTTTGAACCCGACCAACTACACGGCAGTCGAGCACGCATCCGTTCGGCTACAGCAGCTGTTGAGATAACGTGAACAAAAAACATACATGAGTTAGTTTTCAAACTTTTTGTTTTGTTTGTGGCTTCAAAGCTACACATCATCCTCTCGCTTACGTTGCGATGCATATTTTCGTAGAACCTTAGTTGTTAATCTTTTCTTGGTAGAAAAAGGTAATACAGTTTCATTTTCCTTCTGGGATATTTTTGAATTTATATACATATGTATGTGAATAATAATTGTTTTTCTTTTCAATTTCAAGATGACGAGATCCGTCAGGATGAGGGGTTTAAAAACGTTTCACTCGGCAACGTCTTAGCAAACATAAACCGCAAAGATCCCATTCCATTCCTCACCGATGAGGATCAAGAGCTGATGAAGGAATACAAAGTGAAATCTTTCGAGGTAAATATGTGGATCCTTTTCATATTAATAAAAAATATATTATGTACATGTGTATTTAAATAGGTGCAAGTAGGTCTGCACGAGCTGCTCGGTCATGGAAGTGGCAAACTCTTCCGCATAGATGAAAATGGCAAATTCAATTTTGACAAAGAAAACACGAAAAATCTTATAACTGGCAAACCAATTGAATCTTGGTATTTACCAGGTGAAACTTACGACACGAAATTCGGTGCTATTGGCTCTTCCTATGAGGAATGCCGTGCTGAAGCGGTCGGCTTGTTCCTTTCGTTAAGACCAGATATTTTAGAAATTTTCGGTTTTAAAGATCCTGTTGAGCAAGAAAAAATAGTCTATATCAATTGGTTGAGTTTGATTTGGAACGGTATGGGCGTTGCCTTGGAAATGTACAATCCTCAATCCAAACAATGGATGCAAGCGCATTCTCGTGCTCGCTTTGTCATCATGAGGGTGCTTTTAGAAGCGGGTGAAGGATTTGTCACCGTCGAGGAAACTGAGGAAGGCAAAAATTTGCGCTTAACAGTGGATCGCACAAAAATACAGACTGTGGGCAAGAAGGCCATTGAAGAATTCCTAAAAAAGCTACAAGTTTACAAATCAACTGCTGATATAGCAGCGGCAACTGAAATGTACGAACACTACTCAGAGGTGAGTGAAGGCGGTTCACACCCGTGGGCTAAATGGCGCGACATTTGTCTGGCACATAAAAAGCCACGCATAATATTGGTACAGGCCAACACCGATGTGAAGAGTGAAAAGGTGAATTTGAATACATATGAAGCCACACACGAAGGTTACATTAAGTCGTGGGTGGATCGTTATCCCGACACCGAAATCGATGATATTCTGGAAGAAATCGTGGACGAAGAGAAGATACACTTTCCAAGTGCCTTTGGGAATTAAATTAGCTGTTAAATTATATTATATAAGTATATAAGAAGAAGCGTTAATGATAAATGTGTATAATTTATTTGTAACATTTTTCATGCAAATGCTGTTTTGTATTACAACAAATTAAATGCTGAACATGCAAAATTGCAGTTTCACTTATAAAAATTGAACATTTAAATATTCATACTTATAGACAAAAATAACAGTCTAAACTTTGCGTATTTGGCAGGCAACAAAGTTACATATATTTGTATCGTCCTTAGAAGCTGGCGGTGTAATGATAAATCTTGCAAATGTGCCACCAGTGCTATCGGCCAGACGTCCTGGGTTTATAGCCAAACAACCGTTCACCACCTGTAATTCGTTTTTTTTTATAACATAAGTTTGCATTAATTTTTTATCAGCCATATCTGATATTTACCCTGATGAAACACTTTTGGTCACTCGGCAGTAAAAGTATATTTGGAATTTGTTCGATTTTCGCATATCTGGCTGCTAAGAAGCTGTCGAAGCTTATCTCATCGCATGCTGGTGGGTGAAGAGGATAGAAAGATCCTTGATTGAAAAGATGGTTGACGACGCGTTTTACTTTATCGCCGGCATTGCTGAAATATAAATACGGCCATTAAGCTGCAAATCGAGTTACATATATTCAAAATTAAATTAATTTAACCTACAACGCCAACTCATTTGAAATTATATGCTGCATGATATCCGTTGATGTCATTCCTATAACAATGCCATTTAAATCGATCATCGATGGGTCTGGTAAGAAATGCACATTTTGATAAGTCTTTCGCAGAGGGATCGACATCGTGGGATATACAGGATCAGCATTAGCGTCCTTATGCGAAGTGACAATTAAAATTGTTGTTGAGGTGCTGTTAAAACAATATGTAATTTAGATTTAAGATTTACATACATACATATATGTAAAAAGCTAAATATTAAATTAAAATTCATAAAAAACGGAACTCATGTTAAATTATAGAAAACGAATTATAAACATCTGACGATTTTTTGCGTTGTGGTCAATTGTGTCAATAAATGGAAAAGATTCCCAAGTTTGCATAAAGGAATGTTCGTTGACTTTTTATTAAAATTAATTACTTCTATAATATAAACCATTTAAATATAAGCTTCAATTTAGAAAAATATGCTCATTTTCAGCGAATCCGTTGCCAGAATTTTTGACTACATATTTGTATAAAAGTTTTATAGCCCATACAGCATTTTTTTTTTCAAAAATCAACGGGATTATGTAGCAACTTCAAATCAGCACATCATTATACTAAAATTGAATGGGCTAAAAAACTGCTTACAAACAAATTTTTAAAAATTCTGAGAAAAGAGTTTGAAAAATTTGCATATTTTTAGATAAAGGTTGACACTTATATTTAAATGGATTGTATTTTAGAATGCACTATATTTTTATAAAAAAGTAACGAAAAAATTTTGTTATGAAAAACCTGCAAAACCGCGTAACTGACATTTGCTGCCAAAAATTCGATTTTCTCACACAAGCTCGCGACTCAATCCTTATGCATTCGTCTTGAAATATACTAGCCAGAGAATTATTTTGAAATATGAGCGTTTTTACTCTCTAGAGCATAACATATGCAACCTCACATACGCGGTTTTGCATTATCTTGATACGCGGCTTTGCATTTTGTTGAAACGTGGTTTTGTACTTTAAACGACGATATGTAGTNAAATATGCTCATTTTCAGCGAATCCGTTGCCAGAATTTTTGACTACATATTTGTATAAAAGTTTTATAGCCCATACAGCATTTTTTTTTTCAAAAATCAACGGGATTATGTAGCAACTTCAAATCAGCACATCATTATACTAAAATTGAATGGGCTAAAAAACTGCTTACAAACAAATTTTTAAAAATTCTGAGAAAAGAGTTTGAAAAATTTGCATATTTTTAGATAAAGGTTGACACTTATATTTAAATGGATTGTATTTTAGAATATATTTTTATAAAAAAGTAACGAAAAAATTTTGTTATGAAAAACCTGCAAAACCGCGTAACTGACATTTGCTGCCAAAAATTCGATTTTCTCACACAAGCTCGCGACTCAATCCTTATGCATTCGTCTTGAAATATACTAGCCAGAGAATTATTTTGAAATATGAGCGTTTTTACTCTCTAGAGCATAACATATGCAACCTCACATACGCGGTTTTGCATTATCTTGATACGCGGCTTTGCATTTTGTTGAAACGTGGTTTTGTACTTTAAACGACGATATGTATTTATCTATTAATCGACTTCATACTTAATTCTTGTCTGCGGAGGACAGTACTTCCAATGCAACAGGCATTTCTGACCCGGTTTTGAAAATGTGGCAGTTAGAATATTCCACAAAAATGTTAAGCAGTAAATTTAAATAGTAAGAATCTGTGATTTAAGGGAGAAGAGTAAATACATTTCTGATGAAAGATAATAGAATTTTCCCTTAAGAAGGAAACTTTAACCCTCTGTGTTGATATGGAGCATTACTCCGTTGGGGGTTTGACTGCCGCGCATAAATAATAAAGATTGTCCTAATCGGTTAAGGTCCTGAAATAACTATTTCCCTGCGGAAGAAAAGTCGCAGACCATCCTTATTTTCAAGATGGTGGTGATGCCACAACACCCTGAGTTCCGAAAATCCTGCTTAACATTTTGTACGGCTGGCCTTTCAGTATTCTAAAAGAATGAAACACCATGCAAAAGATCGTCAAATTTCGATCCTAATTCGACTGTACTAGAACATACATATCGCCGTTTAAAGTACAAACCGCGTATCAACAAAATGCAAAACCGCTTATGTGAGGTTGTAGAAATTATTTTCAAGAGAGTAAAAACACTCATATTTCCAAATTGTTCTCTTTTTTATAAAGCAATCGCATTTTTGGCTAATACATTTCAGCACGAATGGATAAGAATTAAGCCAAGAGCTTGCGTAAGCCAATTTTTGGCAAAAATGTCAGTTACGCGGATTTGCAGAACGACGATACGCGGTTTTGTACTTTAAACGACGATATGTGTATATGTAAATGAAAAAAAAATAAATAAAAAATTTAGTTTAGAAAATCTGTGTAGACAATCATTACTAACCCAATAGCATCCACAATGCTTGCGATCATTTTTTCAAAGAACGACTCAAACGATTCGGCCAGTGTCACATTTTCACTAATCAGCTTATGCTCCGCATCCAAAAAAGGTCCAGTCAATACCAAAACATCCGGCTTGTGTTCCTTTAAGTATGCAATCAAATCATGCAATGGTTCATATACAAGATCATCATCGTGCGTATATGGGCCGGCAACGACGACAAAACTTAATGGATCTGTAAGTTTCGGTGGTGTAGGTGGACTTAGTTGCCGCTCAGCCAATACTTCGTCCACAATGAAAGTATCACCTTTAGGATTTTTACCACTCACGATTGCAATTTGTCCGGGGAAAACTGCCACCGACTTGGCTTTAGAGAAATTCAAACGCACCGTTAGGCAACGTGCTTCATCTGTGCCGGCTAACATGGTGGAAGAAGGGTCTAATGGGCCTTCATGATCACAGCAAATGGTGCCAATTGTTTTTGTCAATTCCTATAGCGGTACAAAAAGTATACATACATATGTATGATTAGGAAATACGGGTATGAACTCGTATTTATATGTATTAGGGTGGTCCAAAATAAGTAAAGTCCGAATTTTGNGCGGTACAAAAAGTATACATACATATGTATGATTAGGAAATACGGGTATGTACTCGTATTTATATGTATTAGGGTGGTCCAAAATAAGTAAAGTCCGAATTTTAGTGGTCTCACCCCCTAGGATTGTTCTATATCGAACAAAATATACCCCTTTTATTTTATTTTGAAATCAAAAAGTATTTCGAGGTCGCTCAAATCACTCAAACTTTTCCATGTATTTTGTATGGGAAAAAAATAACTTTTCCTGGAAATGGTATCGAGTTCTTGAAAATCTATATTTTTCGATCGGAAAAGTCTGGTTCTCTTCAGGAAACTTCCAATAACAATATCCAATTATTTATTTAACCATTTTTTAATAATGAAGATTTTTTATTTATCCCCCTCATTGCATTTTCTGGCATTTTCTAGGGGTTTTGGCGGTCCTATAAACTATAGTTACTAAGAGAAAATTGTTAAAAAAATAATTGGGTTTTATTATTGGGAATCTGTTGAAGAGAAACACGGTCTTCCGATCGAAAAATTTTGATTTTCAATAATTCCATACCATTTCCACGAAAAGTTCTTTTTTCTCATACAAAATACAAGGAAAACTTTGAGCGCTTTGAGCGACCTCTAAATATTTTTTGATTTCAAAATAAGAAAATAGGGGTGAACTTTTTTTCGATATAGAACAATCCTAGGGGGTGAGAGGATACAAATTCCGACTTTATTTTTTTGNAGGGGTGAACTTTTTTTCGATATAGAACAATCCTAGGGGGTGAGAGGATAAAAATTCCGACTTTATTTTTTTTACATGTATTTTTGGACCACCCTAATATGTATACATACTATAATGGCATAGTGCATGTTGTGTTATAAAGAAATTAAAAGAAAACCAATCTGAGGTCCCAAATGGCAGCAATGAATTTTCATAATTACAACTACATACATACATATACGCCTACTCTCCTTAACTCTACCACCCACCTGTGAATGTTCGTCCACTTGACTCAGCTCGTAATCGTCCGCATTTGTGCCAAACACCTTTTTACACAGCTCTTTGCCGATGTGAAAAATGCGATCAGCTGCGATATCACACCTTTCGCGCAGACAGTCATACATGTAATTGGATTTGGGCTCATCGAGTGTCTTACCGTTGTGGCATAGCAATTGTTTAACTTGGATTTTCTTTTGCTGCGTGGATGCCCATTTTGCGGCACCGATAAGCGTTGGATTGCCAAAAGTGTAAACGATCTTGCCTGAGCCTGCTGTGGCACTGTGGGTGCGTGGTGTGCCGGTGCTGTTGGGAAGAAAATATGTACATATGTGTTCATATCAGTGGGCAATGAATAACAGAAGATTACCGCAGCAATAAGTGTGGGTGTTTGAATTTAACCGAAAAAGGTGATACAATAAAAATTTATTTGATCATACGGGTATGTACATAAATATGTAGAAATGGAGGCGAATAAGGAACGGAAAATTGTTTGTCTTAACGGGAAACATACTTCAATTGCCAGATATAACATTTAATCCTGCTGTGAATTTTATTTGCAGTAAATGCCGTTAATCTGCGAGAGAATAATAATAAAAAAAAATTTACTTCAGCGCAACATTTTATGCGGCGATTACGCGGCTGGGAAACGAATGCGAAAATTTGCGAAGTTCAGTTTAAATAGTTGAATAGTAAAAATTGTACTATTTCACATGTAGTAACCCCGATTGAAACAATACAATAATCATAAAGCTACATTCATATATATGTATACTAAAAACTAAGCTTAATTCGACTTAGTATAACGGAAAGGGCAAACGTTTAGCCATACGCGATTTTTTCTGTTCAAGTACACTTTCAATGCAGGTACACAACAAACAGGCACAATTGATGGAGAAAAATAGATAAGGTATTAGAGGTGGACATACTTCTTGTGATTTTTGCTTACCTTAACTTATACCTCTTTTTTATTTGCCACTATGTACAGCCATTTTTCGGACTGGGTCAGTAACAGCGAACCACGCCAATTGCCTCCCTCATATGTGAAGTTACGCCAGTTATTTACACCACCAAAGTAGGACCTATTGGCAAGAATTATTCCTTGCTTAACTTTCAGACTTAACAATATTGATAATATTAACGCTGGATCCTTGATAGACGGTCTTTTACTATTTAAAAAACTACTTAATTCCGGTAAAGAAGACCTCAAAACTCTACTGGGTACTACGCAAGACACCGTTTTCTTCCTTATCACCTTAGTTCGTATACGACTTTCTGAAACAAACGTCTGTTCCTGGCGCAGATTAGATCGCTAAGGTGATGCTACACATCGGAGGCGCTAGGCTACATTAAACGCCTTCGGCCGCGGTGTTTATGGCCCTTAATAAAAATAATAATAATACTTCGAAGATATATAACTTCCAATAGCGACATTTCTCCCAATATACATACATTTGAGCGATTCATAACGGTGTCGTAAGTGTCGTATTGTTGTATGTCGTAAACTTTAAAAGCTTAAATAAATGTTTAGAGAACTTGGAACGTCAACCAACTATTTTTTTAGCACTACAAAAAATCATAATATGACTTTGATGGTACTTTGCGAACTCCCTTAATATATTTCTGAGGCGTTTACGACAAACAACCAACCCCAACAACCCCAAGTATCTTTTCTTCGTTTATCGCTATATCGATATTTTTGCATCTTTTTTCCAAATTGTAGAATGCTGCGGTATCGGCTCTGATGTTGACATCAACTACATGTATTTCAATGCCATCTGCATTCACCAGGAACTGAAAAAGTCACATAAACTGAGTTGCCTTATATAAAACTTCGCTGGGTGTCCCGAACGTCACTCTACATAGATTTGAGGAGAACCTGAATTTGCTCCTTCTATCAGAAGCGGCTTTGAAGTCGACGGCAAGCAATGTGTGCCGATTGTTTTTTGTCTAGAGTTTTTCCTGAATTTGACGTGCTGTTGGCTTTTGCAGGCCTGAAGCCACACTGATAATTAGCTTCAGTTGCAATGGTAATTGGCCGCGGTAATTGACGCAAACAACATTCTAATCTATCATGTGACCGGATTGCGTTGCCTGTAGATTAGATAATATCCCTCAGGTAAGCTCTTTGATTGATGAAGACCCACGGTGTTTCGAAAATTCAGATCCCTTAGTTTGGTATTTTTCTTTCTGAGCGCTTTCTTTATCGTGCTTGGACCTAACGCAAAGAAGGGCTCAAGTCCTATCGGGCGTCGAGTCAGCAGTCTTATCGTTGGAAGGCTATAATTCAGGCCACGGGTCGCCAAACTGCAAACCGCTGATACAGTTTTAAGATAATTCATTTGTTAGCCATTTTTGTTTCATACAACAAAGATTCGTAGTCGCTAATTGTAGACAATGTTTTAGCTCTTTCTTCGTATGTCCCGAATGCATTTCTTTTAGACTGCACAAAAGCTTGTAAAGATTTCAAACAATAAAGCAATTTTCAGGTTCAACCATGATACAAAAATTTATTTGTATCTGGGTTTAACCTTTGCAGAGAAACAAATCTATGAGAATATCATGCCATAACAAAATGTACAAAACTGTTTCGTGGGAGCACATTTTGTTTGCAATACCTTGAGCTTAATTTCTCACAATATCTTTCTGTTCAGCGGCACCTCGAATTGACATCAACGCGCAACGCTCCAATTCAATGATGGTAGCTAGAACCCAAAATGTCATATCACGCAGTCGACGGCATGAACTATACAAAGAGCTCATCTAAAATATAGCAAATTTAGAGAATTTATATTCGAAATTACATTGTCATCGTTATCGGAAGCATCGTACAGCCTCCTAAGTAAAATCCCTATCAGCTGATTGTAAAAAAAAAAATGCCTACAGATGAGAGCACCCACGGTGCAGCGAACAAAGGTGGCGCCGTCAGTGGTACCGCTACTTTGGTTTTGCCGATTTTGACACTTGTGGTAACTTGTCAATAAACCTTTGTTTACAAATCAGCGAAAGAGAAATTTGAATTATATGTGAAAAATCAGTTTAAATTGTATTAATTTGCAATTGGTGAGTGATTTTTGAGTTGGAGACTGTGTAAAAACTAATACAATGAGGTGATGAGTGTTAAATTGCGACAGCCGTCAAGATGCAAGAAGCGTAGATGCTAGTGTAGCGCTGGAACGAATCGCTGCATTTTGTGTACATAGGGCACGGCAAAGCCGTTCTCGAAATGTTTCTTTATTATTACATTAACAGCATTTCCTCGCAATGATTTTGCTTCTGCTCCAAACAGCCTCCATTAGCAAGTTAACCAATCAATCCCGCTGAGATGCTGCCGCGGTTTTCTGCAGCAGCCTTAATTGCAAAGCAATGGAGTGCACTAAAACGTTTGCTGAAGCAGCCTCAATTGCAAAGCAATGGAGTGCACTAAAATATTAACTGTTCTCTAATAGATTAGGTGAAAAATGCAATATTTTCGCATTTAGCAAAATTAAAACACGTTTTTCGCTGTAAAGTGAACTGCTTTGGCAGTTTCAACTCGTTCTTCTTTTCGCTCTATTCTTTGTTTACTTGTGGTACACAAATGTCAACGCCCAGGACGGCGCAATCTTGTATTCTATCATTCTTGGAGAGCACCTGTTTTTTTTTTTAGCATTTCCTGTCACCTTCTATAATTTCTTCCATTTCTGTTACAATTTCTTCCATTTGTATTACAATTTATTCCAAATAGACCAATACATAGGACCCAAAACACCAATAAACTATATATATATATATATAATAGTACTCTGAATTGCTTTTGAAATGGAAAGTTTATTAACAACTTTTTCGTTGGGGAAAAAATTACTTTGACCATTCAAATTAATTTCAAAAATATGGGGTTGTTTTTGCTATAATTGCCATCAACCATTTCCATGGTCACGAGCTCGGAAAAACTTTTTATTTTTTTTTTTTAAGTTCATCACATTTTTTCAGGTCAGAAAGAAAAAAATTAAACTTTTATATTGCAGATCGTTTTAACAATCTTATGGGATAAAAAATTACCTTGACCTTAAAAACGACCTTCAAAAGTAACATTTTTGAATTTTCTTTGTTTGATCGGAAAACAGTATAAAATAAACTTCTTTAAAAAATTGCTAATTTGTTTTTCGGTTCTTCCGACCATGAAATTGTATTTCTTTACGCAGGAACAATCAACATTTATGTTTAAAAATATTTGAAAATTTCATTGGATACTGCATTCCGGTCAAAAAAAGGAATAAATTTAAATCTCCTGTGTTTTTAAGATCGAAATTACATCCTAAAAAAAGGGGTTTCAATGTTTTCTTATACAACTGGGTTATTTTTCCTGAATTTTCCACCTTAAAAGCTTTAAAATACTGTTGAACTTATTTTGCTAGCTGTAAAGAAAACTAAAGGATGTGAGCACCCTGCCTAGAAAAAAAACCTTTTTTTTAGGTTCTACCAAAAAATCGAACGACAAAAAATTTTTAAAAATTTAGTTTATGGTAGTGTTACCATAAGGTAGATTTCGAATTTCTGTAATTACCTATGTTCAGAAAATATGGAAAGCGACATCCGGAAATGTGGAAAGGAAGATCAGGTGTCAGTTTCGGATAGGGTTTCTGTACTAAATTATTAGGACAAAACTTAACAATAACACTACATAGATTTAAACAAATATTGTACGTTAATTTCTCCGAGGCTATTCCCCTTTTTGTAATGCAGTGTCATGTCCTTCTTTATTATAATCTACGAAGCAAATGAAAATGCGACGTCTAATCAAATTAAGGTATTGCAGTGTAATGTTATTTGGTAAATTTAAGACAGAAAATTACAATAATCGTAATTGGAAATTCGATACCGAATCAAATACTGACAGAAAACTCATTAACTGGGTATTTTAATTGACTAACGCTGCTGGAAATTGTCATCCACGAATGCAAACAAACAATCAACTAAAAGCGCGCTGCTAGCCATCAGACCAACTAGTCAGCCAACATCAATTTTCTCAAAAACAATGTGCAACGAAACGGTGGAAAGTTACTAGTGCTGGCAGCGTTTTTCAATTATTGCCCAAAAATGAAATCGAAGGAGACGACATAAAATTTGATCATTATTATCAACATTATGGCCGGTGTCGCTTTAATCAAATTGCAATGCAAAATTTTATGCTTCGCAAATGTCGAATTCATGTATGTACATATGCATATTCACAAATATGTATGTACATATATACATATGTACAGTTGTGTTCATAAAAAAAGTAACGGCACAGTAAAAAAATGTCAACACTAAGTTGTTTCTAAGCTATTCGGTATTGCAAATTGAAGAGTTGTGCTTGAATTTATTACATATATATGTAGATAAGGGTTTTAATAATAGAAAAAGTAACGAAAATCGGGAGTTTTGGTGCGCATCGCTCTTTTAAGATTTTTAAAATAAATCCTCGCTAAAATCTGCTCTTTATTAAAATAGTCGTACTAGATTAGATTAAATTACCGTAATTAAGTTACCGTGACCGAAACGATCTATTGTAACAAACCTCTATTCAACTGAATGTCATTTAGATCGTGTGCTTCTAGGTACGGCGATCTAGTAAGGAAGCCTGTAACAATTCTTACTTCAGGTCTACTGCGGTGAAGGAGTTCTTCGGTTGATATATCCAGAATGAAGGGCTTGACCTATCTGTTACCTTCCGTGTTTGTCCAGGAATTTTGCGCTTCGTTCTTCATCTAGATAATGTAGTTTCGCCTAACGTCGCTCCATGCAGACCAGTAAAGGGTCCTGGGCCTAAGAATCCCTGTGCAGCCCATGGCGAGAATATCGACACTTCATTGCCCAGGACTCCACTGTGTCCCGGTACCTATGTATATGAGGTATATCCGGTTCCTAAAGGCGATAGGTATTACAAGATGAAGGCAGTCCTACACCAGCTTTGAGGTGACCTCGTGCGCTTTAAGAGCGAGGAGCGTCGCTCTTCTGTCCGAGTGTATGTAGATGTGATTTTTGGTTGCTCTACTTTCTACATACTGCCTCAGACATAGTTAAATGGCGTGAGCTTCGGCCTGAAAGACAGAGTTTCCTTGCTCCATGCTGGTGAAAAGAAGCCGTCTGGGTTGTATGCCGTAAACTCCTGCTCCGACACCGTGGTCAATCTTGGAGCCGTCAGTATAACAGATTCGGCTGTCCTTCCGGGGTTTAGATCGTTCGTTGTGCTATTTGTTCAGTTCAATTATTTATTGGTTTATCCTAGTACAACAAGTTGTTCCTGTCGCAGGTCTACACAGCTTATGCGCAACCTATTTTCTTGTTATATAATCCTGAGGGTGGAAGGGTGTATAAGCTTACTGTCCCCTGAGATGACAACAACATGAGCCCTGCTGTAAACAGCCGTGTGTAAGATTTATCGTGATTTCCTTCCTGTGTGGCTTAACATCACGGTGTCGATTTAGTGCAACGGAACAATTCCTGCTTGATCAAGGCCCTGAAATGCCAACACTTCAGCTCCAATCGGCAGTGTGTGGTGGACACACTGGTCACCTTAGTAGGGCCGAAACCTACTTAGAGTCTCTGCC
The DNA here is from genome assembly GCF_001687245.7 of Rhagoletis zephyria. Lineage (NCBI taxonomy): Eukaryota > Metazoa > Arthropoda > Insecta > Diptera > Tephritidae > Rhagoletis > Rhagoletis zephyria. The sequence continues at coordinate 29,073 of NW_016159781.1, read as the reverse complement.
GTTCTCTTAATCATTGCTGGTTCTACCCGAATTTAGGTTGTAAACCACAGCCACCACGATACTCCCAGAAGGGGCCCTACCTATGAACAGACCGGAGTAATGCTCGCCAGCCAGACCAGCTCAAGCAGGCAGACTCGCCAGACTCACTCAACCCGCACTACTCGCACAGCCACAGACTTGCAAAACTAATAGAAAGATTCGCAAAAGGAAAGCGCAAAATTGAATTAGCGATTTAAATTATTACAATAAAAATTCTGAATGAGTTGTTAAGTTACTTAATTACATCCTTCATTTTACCAACATTGTTTGGTGTTTTTTTTTTTAATAGTACATGCAATTGTTTTATTAGACCTTGCACCAAATTCACAAAATGAAAAGTAATATTATATCACAAAACACTTTACTTCACACTTTATACAAAATACTCGAACCTATATTTGCATGAAAAATAAATTAAGGTTAGATGCCTGTAATTTAACGTTATTTGACAAGCTGATCCCAAAAACGGCCGTTAGGGTGCCTATTAATGTCAAAAACATGGAAAGAATATGAAGGAAAAGCGCAAATAATATTTCTCAACAATGTTTCTTCAAGTTTATTTAAGCCAAAGTGCATCCAGCAGCTTTTACTAAGAAACGAATTTTCATTTAAATCCGTCCATAATTCTATTTTTACCCCCATTTTATATGGAAGGGAAGCACCGTGCGGCTTTATGAAAACCACATCAAAAAAGTAAGTACATACATTTATATGCTTTGCATGCGTGTATGCACGTATGTATGTACGTAGGGGTATGTGTGTGAAAAAAAAACGAAACAGAATTAAATTGGCACATGATATGACAGCAATAAGGCAAAAGGCAAGAATACGAAAAATTAGGAAATCGACAAACGCTGGTGACCGAAGCCATCACCCCACACGAGTGAATGCATCAACCCACCACCAACACACTACCACCAGCCCATTCAGTAAGCCACTAAGTCCGTCAGACTGTCTGCTTATCCGTAAGCGCAGTCAACCAGTCAGCCAGTCCAATTGGGCCAAAAAAGCTTTGCTCATTGCCGCTTGCAAGTATCGTTATGGCCATTCGACGAACTCTTTTTCGCAATCCAATGCATTCGATGCAAAATTAAAAACAAAACAAAAAACACAACACAAGCTGCATAGCCAGCAAGTAAATGATAAAAAAAAAAATAAAAATAAACGTAGAAATAAAGAAAATCTAACGTAACTATGACCTGTAGCAAAATGCCAGAAGCATAACCAAATGTAAGACGCCGATGCAGTGCCGCAAATGCAACCATAAAATTACATACACACATATGTATATATGTGTTTGTGCAGATAAGTCAGTATGCAAGTGGGTAGTATGTGAAATGAGAAGCGCCATACGTCAAGCGCCGCACGATGCATCACATTATGCAGAATAAGAAAATCATATAAAACATTATTGCCTTATGTTGATATGTAAGTACATATGTACATATCTATGTATGTATCTATGTATGTATACCCAATAAACATTTTTGTTAAATTAAACTTTTAGGTGCATTTGAGAATCATTGCTTTTTAATATGGAATTTTCCTTAATTTTCAAACTGAGAAATATTGAATTTCCAACTCTTTCTCAAACGTGAGTGGAGAGGAACGAAATGGAATCCAGTTACCCAAGCTCATTGAAATTTTTATATTTTGCTGCTAAAGATGTATGTAACAGAAACACCCAGTTTTCATAGGGAAGGAATTTTTTTTTATGTGGTTTAACAGTTTATTCATTCACTTACTTTAACAAAGAAAAATACATTTGATGTAAAAAAGTAGTTACATAAAGTTTGTGAAGTATTTATTTGTAACATAAAAAGGGCGATAAAATTTACCTTTAGCATTCGATCTTATATAAAAAGTTGTTTAATGTAACTAAAGTGCCTATTTAAAATATAAAAATTCTTAAAAAACTGTTATATCCGATTTTGGGATTTATTGCGACAAAAGTATTAAAAGTTTGTCAATGTCATTGTGGCTTATTAACATATTAATTTTATTATCGTTATTGACCTTTGTACCACGATTATTTTAATAGGAAAATTTTTCCTAATAAAATAATCGTGTTACAAAGCTCAATAACAGTATTAAAATTAAAATATTACAAGTTTGTTTTATTTGGACTTGTGGCATTTTCAGTATATTTTTTCTAAATTTTTTTACAAACAAATTTTATTTTTAACATAAAAATATTATTTCATTTTAAGCAGGCAAACTGTTGGTCACTATCGTTGCAGCAGATTATTTCTTTCGTTCTACAGATCAGTCACAAAATGATACTATCAAAAAATTACACTCAAATAAGTAAATTCCGACAGCCAAATGTTTGAAATTTGTTTTCCAATGTTTGTTGGGTATGTTTATTTATTTATATATGTATGTGTTTTTTAAGTACGAGTATTTGTAAGCCAGAAGTTAGGCTGAAGGCAACTCAAGATGCAGTGGCTGGCCGGTTGGTGCAATCTACGGGATGACGTTTACGATGGCGATCTGTGTTACACGGCGGCAGCGTAGTTTTTCGCGATTCCCAGAAGCGTGAGTAGCAACTTGAGGGCAAATGGGAGTAAATTAAAAAAAAAGATAAAAGTTTAAAAACAGAAAAACAGCAAAATTTATTTGCCTTTTTCCTGTTTTTTGATTTACGCGTTGGAACAGGCTCTGGACCTAGAAGACACCGATGCCGTGCCCTGACTCAGAACAATTTTCTAGAATGGCGCTTAACATTCGCCTACTCAACTCTCTGGTTACCCGATTTATTGGCTCATAATCATTCGAACACTTATTAAGCGGTTGATGATAGATCTTTTTTTTTACACCTCATAAAACCAAGATCAGGTATAAATTAAAAATAAATAAATTTTTATAAATAAATTCTAGCGCTTTATTCACAAATGCTAAATGCTTTTGGTAAAAAGTAATAATAGTTAAATTTCGCAGGCCTGTGTAATTAATTTTGAGACAAACAGCTATTATTTAAACTTTTATGTTATTGGCGCACAGATAAAACACATTCCATTTCATTTATCACATATCATTGCTTATGATAATCAAGAAAAAGGAGTTTAGATCATTGAAACTTTTCAGTCAGTTGTTTTTTTTTATTTAATTGCATAAGATAATTTCAAAAGTGTTTTAACTCCAAATTCTGAGTAAGTTACAAAATGCAAAAAAAAAAAAATTAAATTATTTCTGGGTACATGTTAATCATATGGGGAAGGAAAGGTTTACTGTAAGTAGTTTTTGGCAACAATTAAAGTAAATGATTGGTTCGGCGTTTCATTCTTCTTCTCCTTTTGCTCTGTAAATGCCTAAGTGACTTTGGCTGAGCGTTTTTAGAGAGTTAAATTTACATACATATAAATCTGTTTACATTCCTAGCATATGGACTCCTACAAAATCACAGCAAAATTAAAATACATACATCGATATAATACATCGTGCCCTAACCGCCAAAATAACGTAAGCGACATTTTCTTCAAAATGTCCTTTTTGATGCAGAACTATTCCTAGAGCATCTAGATTCATTTCTGCATCAAAAAGAAAATTTTGAAAAAAATATCGCTTACCTTATTTCGGCGGTTGAGGTTCGACATATCAAAAAAGTACAAATTTTGAATAAACACAATTTTGCAGAACATGTGCGATATGTGCCCAGGACATATACATACATATACATAAGTATCTATGTATGCCAATTTTTAAGAGCGTATATGCTATATATGCACAGGTATCTAAATATGTACGTATGTATATACATACATGATGTTGATGCAAGATCTAAAAAATATCGCAATTGCATGTTGCAATATCATATATTTCATGATAACCCGAGGTGTTTTATGTTGATATTGGAGTTAGATTTACGGTTTGTTTGTGATAACAAGAAATATAGTTAATTTATTTGCAACAAGAATAATAATAGATTGGCGCTTACACAGTATGTTAGCGTTTTTCCGAGCTTCTCCCCCGATTGTGATGTTGTCACACAAAGGGGAGGCGGACCTACAGTTTTACGCCAACTCCGAACGACGATTGTATTTTTTTATGAGAAGCTGTTTTACAAGGCAGAAATACACTCGGGAGGTTTGCCATTGCCTGCAAGGGGTGACCGCTATTAGGAAAAATTTGTTTGTGCGGAATGGTAGCGCGCACTGCTAACCACTAAACCACAGCAGCCGCCAATTTATTTGCAACAAGACTTGTCAAAATCTATATAAGCTTAAATATAACAATGAATCGCTGTCCGTTAGTCCAGCTAAAACTCGAAAATGGCTGGACCGGTTTGAATAATTTTCTTTGGGTTTGTTCGCTATAGTAGCCCGATGGTAGTTGCGATCCCGTACGTGTCCGGACTAGTCAGAAATAAACAGAATCAGTCAGATTTGACTGGAAATCGATCCCGTACTCGGTTCTCTGACTATTGAGAGGACAAAAAAGAGAGTAAATAAGGTCGTCTCTCTCTGTCACAAGTTACCAGTTTTAGTCCGAAGATTTTTTGCTGGTAAATTCTGGTAAATGTGTCAAACGATCAGCTATAGTGCACTCTGCTAATTTGTGTTGAAAAGTATTTAATTACCTCCATAAGTGGATTCTAATGAATTTGAAGGTATTTTGAAAGTGTTTACATACAAAATAAGAAAAAATTCACAACCAAAATTTGGAGGTTATGTTGAAGTTGACAGCAGTTACCATTTTTTACTAGAAAGCGATCCCGTACTTTTCAATTTTACTCTCTCGCTCTGAGCGAATTTGTATTTTTTTTAAGTTTTACCAGTTTTAGTCCGAGGAATACGGGATTGCACCTGGTTTAAAACCAAAACAAATTTAGAGTTTGAAATTTTGAAAATCTCAGTGTAAGTGACGTAATGAGATTAGGCAGATATTACAATATGGGCGTCAAAAGAAAGAGGTTTAGAAGGCTTAAAGTAGAAAATATTTTTGAGAAGGATTGCCACCTGTTTCAAAAATTTAATTAAATGAAAGTGGTGAGATAAATTAAATATTACGAAATGGGTATCAAACTAAAGAGGTTTAGGGAAGTTTAAATTTGTGACAACATCAAGGCGCACGCCACAAATCTGAGGAGAAGCTTAGCGAAACACTAACATATGTGTAAGCGCCAATCTAGTATTATTATTATTAATTCAACTAAATTGATTGATTGTCGGCCGCTGCGGTGTAGCGGTAAGCAGTGCGCGCTTCCACTCCGCAACGCCTGGGTTCAAGCCCTGGTCAAAGCAACATCGTCCTTCGGCAGGCAATGCCAAACCTCCGAGTGTATTTCTGCCATGAAAAACCAAGATGAAAAACAGCTTCATATTAAAATACAATCGCCATTCGGAGTCGGCGTAAAACTGTAGGTCCCTACGCTTTGTGTGACAACATCAAGGCGCACGCCACAAATCGGAGGAGAAGCTCGGCCAAACACTAACATATGTGTAAGCGCCAATCTATTATTATTAGTAATTCAATTAAATTGATAAGATAAATTAAGCATGTATTAAAATATTGGCATCAAACGAAAGGTATTTGGAAATTTTTTGATTTAACAGAATTTTCAATATGCCTGTTACCTATCTGAACAGTAAAAACTAAAAGCCATGCTCGCCAATATTATCCAACGATTTTGAGGCTCACATCAATGTGGAATACTGTAACTCAGTCAAGTTTAGTGTTTATTGATGGCAAACAAAGTACTATCATGTTTGGGTATAATGTGACCAAATCGAAAAATGTACTTAACCACGAGATACAAAGAGAACAACATCTGAAGCATTAGCCGAAGCAGTTCGTACAAATGTTCCACAATTGAACCAATAACAAAAAATTGCGTACAACTCTTTGATAGAAGTTGTGGACATTGGAATGTTGGAATTTACTTCCTGGATGTTCCCGGAGGGATTGAAAAAACATTCTTAATTTCACTGATTCTGACAAGGATACGATCGCAGAATAAAATTGCCCCAGCATTAGCATCATATGGAAAATCAGAGATTCAACGGGACACCAGCTTGCAACATTGCAAAAAAAACAGTGCAATGGCGAAGATTCTGCAGGTGTGTGAATTGATCCTTTGGGACGAATGCAAGATGGCCCACAAGAGTTCACTAGAAGTACTGGGCGGAACTCTGAAAGATCATCGTAACAACGAAAAGATTTTTGGTGGAACCATAATTCTGTTGTCCGGCGTTTTTCAGTTAGACACTTTCAGTTATTACACGATCAACTGCAGCTGACGAACTAAATGCGTGCTTAAAATCATTCAATTTGTGGCGACAGGTGAAAACGCTCCCTTGGACGACTATGATGCGGCAACAAGATCAAAGTTTGGATTTGTTTTCGAAGCAATTATTGGATATTGGTCATGGGAAAGTCGCAGTTGATACCTCGACCGGATTCATCAGATAACCCACAGATTTAAGCGTGTTTTCCGAACGTCGAGCAACAATTAAAATATCATAAATGCGTGAGCGAACGAGCAATATTGCCGCAAAAAAAAAACAAAGATGTTGAAGATCTCAATGCAACAATTCAAAACTTCACTCCGGCACAGCTATTTTCCTATAAATCAATTGACACCGTTATCAACCAGGATGAAGTAGTCATCTATCCCACTGAATTTCTGAATTCGTTGAAATCGCGTGGACTACCACTTCACTATTTAAAATTAAAGATAGGCTCAGTCATCATCATGTTGCGTAATCATTATCAACTATCGACTATGCAATGGAATGAGACTGGCTGTGAAAAAGGTAATGAATAACGTCATCAAGGCAACAATCATCAATAGTAAATATAAAGGAGAGGATGTTTTAATTCTGCGTATCTCCATGATTCCAACGGGCTTGCCCTTTGATTTTAGGCGGCTGCAATTCCCGGTGTTTTTTTATCTTTGGAAAAACTACGTCCAAATTCTATTAAAAAAATTTAAATTTGCAATTTTTGCTATTTTTTTCTCAAAACCTGGACGTGCCAGAAAAATTTTGTAAATGCACTTCAAATCAGCACCCGTTTTTCAGACAAAATCCGACCAAATTGTGTTGAACTATGTAATTTACAGAAGTAAAATTTTAGACAAAGCCGGCAGTTTTAGTGATATCAATGAATTGGATTTTGAAACTTTGTTATAATTGATCAAAAGTTATAATAAAAAAAATGTAGGTGACACGAAGTTCGTCGGGTTATCTTTTAGTATGTATTTATATAAAAATAGTACCTGTTTTCGATGTTCAACCTTAACTCAAACACTACTGGATAAATTTCAGTCAAACTTTCGGAGCTGATACCTGGCATATGTGTTCCTATTATAAGCTACTATAGGCGCTGGAATCGAGTTATTCATAAAGGTCGTATTTATAAACCTATTTGGTCCAAATTCATAATGTGTGCTTCCTGCATTATGATAAATATGTTTGCGGAAAAAATCCGTTAGGTGGCGCTGGAGTCGAGTTATTTAGAAAATCTGTATCTATTGTACGATCTAGTTGAAATTTATAATGCACATTCATTTCGCAATAAGCAATGCTTCTATAAAAAAATGGACGGAACAGATGGCGCTTCAATTGAATTATTTAGAAACCCCGTATGTTTGGTCTGCTTGNCATAATGTGTGCTTCCTGCATTATGATAAATATGTTTGCGGAAAAAATCCGTTAGGTGGCGCTGGAGTCGAGTTATTTAGAAAATCTGTATCTATTGTACGATCTAGTTGAAATTTATAATGCACATTCATTTCGCAATAAGCAATGCTTCTATAAAAAAATGGACGGAATAGATGGCGCTTCAATTGAATTATTTAGAAACCCCGTATGTTTGGTCTGCTTTGGCCCAATGTTTGTTATACAAATTTACTATTCAGATGGCCAAAGGAAGGAAGGGGTTAAGTATGCTTACAAAGATAATTGTGTAAGCGCATCTTTGTCTGACGTCGACATACACCGCTTGATGAAATTTTTCTTCTGCGGCAGCCAGGCAGTCCTGAAAGCATTTCCCAACACGATTTGTTTGTTAGGAAAAATGGAAAAAGGAGCAACAAAGTCTAAGCGGTGGAAGTATAGATCTAGCTACTCAAAGTCAACAGCGCGGGATATGCACACCTCGTAAACTCTTGTTGTTAATGCAAAGGATTCTTGGTCCTCCTAAAGACATGCTTTTTTATAATTTACAGTATAGTTCCACTAAAAAAAAATTTTGATTTAATAATGTTAAGCTTCATATTTAGTGAAAAATCGTAAATTGAAAACTTTACCAAGCAGCCATTTTGAACTGTCAGGGCTGGGTACACGTTTTATTGATGATTTCTATTAATTGACATACTCTTTAACAAAAACCCGAAAAAATCGGACCCTTGAACTAATATTTAAAAAAAGTGAACGTCTAAGCAAATATGTTTTTTTATTGATGATTTTTTAAATGATCTTTAAAATCGAATACATATCTCAAAAACGTTTGTGTTTTGGATATCACACCATATAACAAAATGACCTAAGTAATAATGTCCTAAGTATCTAGGAGACTTTCCTGGCAAGTTTGAATGTAGTTATATGTAGACTTTTTAAAACTTGTGCTTGTGTATATATATATACTAGGATGATCCTTAAAAAATCAAATGAATGGGGTTTTTCAGTCTCACCCCTTCAATCGGTAATACCAGGGTCACAGATATCGCATATAAATTTTGGTCCCGATTGGAGACGGTTAAGGCGTGTCCCACGGGGGGAATGGTTGAGTTTCCTATATGGCCACTCAAAAAATTAACATGAAGTTTTTTTTTTATCTAGTACCCAAAATCGATACACCATAGTCGAGAATATCACATATAAATTTTGGTCCCGATTGGAATCAATTACGATGTTTTCATAGGTTAATCTGAACTATGACCCCTGTGCGGCACGCCTTGACCGACTTCAATCGGGACCAAAATTTATATATGATATCTTCTACTATAATAGCATCGAAGAAGGGGTCCAGACTTAGGAAATCGGATGTAAAAATTTGCTTTCTACATTTAATGACCACCCTAATGTACACTTTACTACCAGGCAGTAATAAATAAATTGAACGGTCTTAATATACATACATATGAATCAAATCATCGTAATAAATGTATGTACGCTTGCACTATATTTAATGTTTATAGCATTGCTTACTTACATTGGCGAATAACTGGCTGGACTGAAGAGTAGAGCATCACCGTGGCGAGCAGGTGTTCTTACCAAAGCGTTTTTAGCCTGAAAGCATAAAATTAAAGAGGAAACAATAACTTTAGAATATGATTTCAAATACAAACAAGGAGCTTGCAATAGGTATGTAGATAGACACTTATGTATTAGTACTAGCATTAGTACAGGATATTCGCTATTTATTTATGAGTAAAAAGATAAAATATGCAGAATTGCAGCTGCTTCAGAGTATGGCTAAAGTAAGAATAAGGTGATTAGTTCTTCGATAGAAAAAAGATATTTGTATATGCACATACATATATACCTATGCATGTATTAGTGTGGTCCAAAAAAATACAAGTTTTTAAAAATTTTCTCGATTTATAGAAAATTGGAAATAAAGAGACCCGTAATTTTTATTAAGAGATCGGTTAATATATGACCATGCCACTGGGGCTTTAAAGTTTTCCATAAACATATTTTATAAAGGGAAAATACATATTTTCGTAGAATTGCTGCAAAAATATTACAAACAATATTTGCCTTCACAATCTTCCAACAGTAGAATTATGATCTAAATTGAACTCTAAAATTTTACTAACTAAATATTTTTTTTAAAACTTGTGTGTTGCGGTTTCGAACACATAAAAAACAAATTTTTTTCTTTAAAAAGAGAGAGATACTATGAAAAAACTATACAATTTTAAAGCTAAATAAGCATCATAATTTTATTGGTAAAATATTTTGGAAGGGTAATATTTTTATTAGATAAAAAATATTTATTTTTAACGATTTTATAGCAATTTCAGAATAAATAATACGGTTCTCCTTATTTCCGATATTCTGCTGAGGTGGGTGGAAAATATAAAAAATATACCTATATACCTAATACATAAGTACATATCGTCACCTGAAATTCAAAAAGTCGTAACTTATAAAAAATTCAAAATTCGCTTTTCGATTGCTATGATGGATTTCATTAAATTACAACTCCCCACATCGGTTTATAAAAAAAAAAAAGAAATAAAAATTGGTCACGAATTTTCCATTTCAGTGATGTTGTTACGTTATTTTGCATTTCAGGTGACGATATGTATGTACATGAGAGCTGTTTTCAACACTTTACTCAGAAATATTTTTAGACAGGTTTATAATTAAAGTGGTTATGAAATTTGCGATTTGATTTCCTAATTTGCGAAGAGAAAATCAATCAAAATTCTTGTAAAAATGTTTTCCGCAAAAATTCTTATTTTTTATTGTCTCTACATTCAAGCGAATCTGACAGAGTAGTTTCTGCGGGCCTTTGTCTGCACAAAATTAGGGGTTTCAATTTAATTTTACAAATATTATATGTAATATCTTTACTAAGTACCTAAAAATATTACGTTCTTAGCCGTCGGAACTTATGGTTCCTTAATAAATCGTCTTTATGCGACAAATATCTTGATTTACCCACAGACGAAAACAAAAAAAAAGCAAATAAATTATAACTCCACTCCTATTGTAGATTAATTGTTCCACTCCTTAAATTACTGTTAAATACACAGCAGTAAATCATAACTTTCAGATGTCAATTTGCCGATTCATAAACGCACATGTTAACCGTTTACCTGCACTTACACCCATACAACTTACGAGCGCGTATAAATCTGCTAATGAAACCCAAAGGAAGCCATTAACTTTTAACAGTACAAAATATCAATTGAAAATTTAATGAAATGGCCAAAACTACATGTCGCCGGAGCCCAAGTGTGAGAGATACTCGTAGATTAAATTAAACATACTCGTGTCTTGCAGTTACTACTTGCAAACGGACTGAGAATCAATGGAGAAAAAAAGCAAAACAACAAATTAATAAATAAAACAGAACCCACTAAGCAAGCAAACGAACAAGTACTACCAAATAACCAACTAAGCAACTCACAAGTTAAGTAAAACGAAAAAACAACAAAGGCCTACAAACGAGCGAATCATAAACAAACACCAATATGGAGATCGATATGTTGCAGCAACATGACAGTACAGCGGAGCAACAATCGAGTGGGTAGTGTGGCAATAGCAGTAGTGGTGATTACTGTTGTTCGCGCGCAAAAGTTTACTGTCTTGCCGTAAAATACGAGTAAAAAAAACTACTAAAAAAAAGTAGAGTTAAATAAACTTAAAAAAAGTGTACTAGTACACATGTATGTATGTATGTACATGAAAAAAATGGAATAAATGAACAGTGTAGCCCATAAAGGAGCGGACGCACTTGTTGTTGCTGCTGATATTCAGTTTGTACATACTAAGGCATTCAATCCCGAACAACTTTAACAATCCCGGGATTTCGGGAAGCGAAAATTTGTTAACCCGGGATCTCGGCATTTTTGTATTTTATAACAATTTTTTGCATTTTGTAGCAAGCTGATCGTTCTCAGCATTCAAAAAATGAAACCACACGGATTCATTGTTGCTACATTTGATCTTACGCGCAGCATAATGCATCTTAGTAAAAGAGTCAGCAATTTAACGTAAAAAAAATTTATATTTTTATAGTATTCTAAAATATCTATATTAATTGCAATAAACAGTTACTCATATTTACAGATATCATTTTATACAAAACTACGCCAACAAAGTAAAACGTTTTCAATTGCTACCAGATTTTTCATTTTGGCACAGCTCTTACACAAAATGTTTGAACAAATACAGTTATTGTGGCAGGTTCTGCGTGCAAATGACTCAAGTTCATTTTGAACCCAATTTTGGTGTCCTCTATTATTCATTTTTAACGTCAAATGAACGCGAATTCATTTCCTCGTTTTCAAAATCACTTCCACTCTATAAAAAAATATTAAAAATTTCGGCATCCTGTAGCTGTAATCACGGGATTTCGGGACATGTAAAAGTGTCTGGGAATGAGTGCCCTAGTACATACTAACTATGTATGTATGCATGATGAACACACACGCATGCGCTTGAGGTGTGTGTAGCAAGAAGACCTGGACTTTTCGCCTTTTGGTGGCTGTAGCTCTGATTGGCATCACCTGCCAGCATCCAACAGCTACGTGTTGAAGACCGACCAGCTGTGGTTTGCTAGTGCATACTTGGGACGGACCATAGCACTTTGACTGCTACTGCCTTCAATGCGGCTGCTGGTGCGATGGTGCTGCTGTGACTGTACGCACAAATGCATGTATGTATGTAAGAAGTGATGCCGTGTTGGCCTAAACTTTGGGTACCACCATCGTTACAATTGTCATCGTCATTGCTCTGAATTGCGACCGGTGCAACTGTGTCTTAAGTTTTTTTATTTCGGATTTGTGAAAATGGCTACATAGATTTAAAGATATTTGCTCCCGCACATGATTGTAAATGGAGCATACTCATGCGTATATGTACATATGTAAATATATACATACGAATGTCCATAGATATGCTTGAGGGGCACATATGTATGTATGTAAATACATACATAACTCGTAAATACATCTTCAAATTTACACCCAGTAAACAACAATAAAGATCATTTGCAATCCTCACATGAATGCTTTTAAATGCAGAATCATGTCAACAAGTCTCTCACCATGCTTGCTCTAATAAATATATATGGGACAGAAGCGTTAACCATGACCTCATGAGGTTGCTTTAAGATTTAAGGAACAATTCTTCAAGAGAGTGCAATGGGTTATGGTCGTTCTTCTAGGTATGAAGTTATCAGCTGCACAACTATACTCAAATCCGATGCTTGCGTCACCGTTCGCGCCCTCTGGATAACGTGAGCAGCCTATGTGCGAGATGCGGGAACCAACCTGTGGAGCGTGGAACCCCTCCTAGCAACTAGTTGTGCGCTGAAATTGGGGCCGGCCACTTAAAAAAGCCTTTGCAACGAACAGACTTCCCAAGCCTCGGATAGTGACCTCCCACATGTTGACGACCCCTGAAAACGAAACGAGGACTGCGATTCGCATTAACTCTAAGTTCAACAATATCAGAATTAATGATTTTATGAGCGCTAGACGGCTTTGTCGCTAGAGAGGGCAGATAAGGTATATTCAGTTCAACAGTCGGAAAATTTAGCCTTCATGCCAATACCTCCGCCGTAGCACGAAACATGGTAGTTAATGGATACCAGCATCGAAACAAACATAAAGCCACTTGGATGTTCCATCATCAAAAACCCAATTAATCACTATCGATATACTTCGAGCAATCTTTACGTCCATTCCAATTACTACCACGAACGTCGAAACAGCTGCAGGAAGTATGCAACGTACAAAACGCCCAACTGCAGCTAATGGCGATGCTTCATTTGAGCAATACCAGGACAAGCGAAGGGAAGAAATGGGCCTTTTTATAAAAAAGATAACAGATACAGAAAGTCTTGACTTCGAAGAGCTTGAGACATTGGCTGGCAGAAATTTTGAGCGGAGATTCTAAAAAAAAAAACAATTGTTTCAAGATTGCGGCTAGTTCTTGTAGAGATGACGCTCCCAACGGCTTTCAGGTGCCACATAATGTATATGGACGTAATATCTAAGTTTTGTATCCTCGCAAAATAATATAGCGTGACCTTTAGTATAACTTTTAGGTTCGTCCAAATTGTGAAGGACCCCTACGCACTGTTCGGGCCCAGACGCGGTTTTGAGAGCGGTATTCACTTTCATGCGACTTTTTCATTCTTATGTAGGCGAGTTGTCAATACGAAGGGGCAAAATATACAGCTAGAGGTCTACGTTGCTAGCGAATACAGATGAAATTACATCAGCGCAGTACCTTCCAAATTATGTGTAGAACGGGGCAAAAGAGATTGGTCCTGGCAACAAGCAAGACGTCTTCGCGTATTGGGACTCGTGCCACTATTGGCAGCAGCAATTTTGAGATAGTGAAGTACTTTGTCTAGCAGTAGATCCAGTAACAAAAACACCAATAATGTCAGCCTGAAGATCAAGCGAAGAATAACTCCTACCAACAAGTGTTACTTTGAGCTCAGAAGGCAATTGAAAAGTAGAACTCTAACAAATATTACGTACAAATGCCTCCTCAGGTCTATCCTTTTAATTGGCTCAGACAAGGACAATGTCTACCGAAGATTGGAAGGCTTTGCGGGCTTTCAAGCGAACCTTTCTACTAGAGATGGGCACGGAACTAAATATTTAATCCCGATCCCGACCATCCCAAAATTCGATTTTTAAGTCCCGAACCCGCCCCTCCCGACATCTTTAAAAATTGTACCACGGGTCCCGTGGGTTCCGATATCTATCTCTAAACCAGGCAACAAACGGACAACAAATTGAAACGAACGGTTGAGATTTGAACGTGTGCGGTATGGTTCGCAAACCGATCGAAGGTTGACAGAAATGTGCTTGTCTTTCAAATTAATTTTAAATAATAATGAGAGATCTGGCCTCCTCCGATTATTTTGTTTTGCTTTGCTGTTCGTTTTCGTCTCAATGAAACATTAAAAGTGCATATTTCAAACATCGTGTTTAATTAAGATTTTGTGAAATTGCGAAGGTTGCGGTTTTATCGGGAGTATCGGTAAAGGATTTGGGTCCCGTCCCGCCCGCCATATTTTTGCAGATCTTCCCGATGCCGCCCATCCCGGCCAATTTTAAATCAGTACCGAGGGTCCCGCGGGTCCCGCTATCCCGCGCCCACCTCTACTTTCTATATACGAGTCAGGGCCCTGTTCGCTGGACGAATGACGAACTGTACGAGCTTTTTCGACGTTATCGACATAGTAGTAAAGTGCATAAAAATACCACTCTTGACCCAGTGTCCTAGGGATGAACAATATTATTGAGTACTATCAATATGAATACTAAATAAATATTTTGAATTATGAGCTAGAATTTTATATAAGTATTCCAAGAATTTTATACTTGTGTTCACTTGGCATCTATTTTACAGGGCTCTCTTCCCTAGTGGCCTATCACTTTAACTGATCACTACAATAGTGCTTGAAGTAGGAAATTTTATTATTAGGAAATAAAAGGCTCAAGCGGAAAAACAAACCAATACTTTTAAAACAAAGAGGATATTCCAATTGTAAATAGAACTACCAGCATACGCAGTGAGTTAATGACAACAACCAGCAACTAAATACATATGTATATTAAGGTGGTAGAGAAATTTACGTGAAAAAATAAAGTCGGAATTTTTATGCTCTCATTCCTAGGATTGTTCTATACCGAAAAAATATATAGCTATTTTTCATTTTGAAATAAAAAAATATTTAGCGGTCGCTCAAAGTTTTCCATGTATTTTCTATGGGAAAAACAACTTTTCGTAGAAATGGTATACAATTCTTGAAAATCCACACTTTTCGATCGGAAAACTCTGCTTCTCTTCAGGAGATTCCCGATAATAATATCCAGTTATATAATTCTTAATTTTTTCATAGTAACTATATTTTATAGGTCCGCCAAAACCAGAAAATGCAATGGGGGTGTAAATAAAAAATCTTTAGTATTAAAAAATGGTTAAATAAACAATTTGGTATTTTTATTGGATGTATCCTGAAGAGACCAGAGTTTTCCGATCGAAAAATATTGATTTTCAAGAATCAATACCGCTTCTACGTTATTTTTTCCATATAAAATACTTGGCAAACTTTGGGTATATTTTTTCGATGTTTTACTTATTTTGCACCACCCATATGTATATACATTGCAACATAAACTTACAATAAAAGTTACCAGCAACAGAAGAAAAATCCGCACCTTTGCAATCGCTACTGTTCCAACTATCCGCTTGCCAACCTCATACAATTTTAACTAAACTAAGTTCCCGCTGTTGCACGATACGTGTAAATTCAGCAGAAACAATCGTGTGCATACATATGTATTGAAGCACCACTGCTTTTTACGACTCAACATACATATTTACAACGCTTAGCGCGTAGTGCAAAAATTTACTTACTAGGCTTTGTTTTATTTAATTTTATTTTAAGAATTCAAGAAATTTGTTTTACTTTTATCTAACGCTTAGTAATCTGGCAGGCGGTTAACAGCAGCACAGGTGACAGTCGAACAGGTGGAATCTCAAGCGTCAATGGTAGTTAGGTGTGCATTCACATAAGTATGTTTGCTGCTTATACAAATATGTTTAGGAAGTTACGGTTGGTGCATTTGTCGATGGTATTGTAGTTGCTCAAATGTATGTATTTATGTGGGTATGTATGAATATAGTACAACTACATATAGTACATTCAATTGACTCCTTATCATTTGCTCTTTGTTAGTGCGTGGCGCAACGGAAAGTACTTAGCAGCCACTGTGGGAAATGCGCGACAGCATGCGGATGTCGCCATTCGCAGCAATTGACAATTATATTATGCATAGGCCTACTATACTGGCGGTGAGTTAGTAAGCATATACACTAGGCGACAAATGAAAGAGTACATCTTGTTCTAATATAATATCTACAATTATTTTCATGAAAATTTTATTGCATTAATTTTTTACGAAAATATAGTTTATTATATAATATAAACCCTAAAAAAATCAAAGTTTCACACATAAAGTTCACAAAAATTCATAAAATTTTCATCAAAATTTTCCAATTTTTATTCAGAATTTCTAGAAAATTTTCCAGTACGCAGTTTCATTTTTAGTCTAATGAAGTGCAAGTTTCAACCGGTTAAAAATGACGTTGATTTTTGAGAGTTTGGGTTTTAGAGATTTTTAATACAAAAGTAAGTGAAATTTGCAAAAACTGGCGTTGATTTTTTGAAATTTTGTTGCTAACAGGAGCATTTTATTTCATAAGAAATTTATGCTTATATGGAAAAAAATGCAAAAAATACGTCACAAAAAAAAAAATTTCAAAAATCAACCGGATTTTTTTAGCCGTTTGAAACTTGCACTTCATTAGACAAGAATTGAATGGGCTACAAAAGTGCACACTCGAAAATTTTCTAGAAATTTTGAATAAAAAGTTCAAAATTTTGATGAAATTGATTGTATGAATTTTTGTGTATTTTATATAAAGTATGAAACTTTGACTCATATGGTTTATATTATACATATAATGAACTATATTTTCATAAAAAATCAAAAATTAATGCAATAAATTTTTCATGAAAATAATTGTGAATATTATACATACAAGAACAAGGTGCACACTTTCATTTGTCGCTTAGTGTACATACATGTGAACAATCGTACTTATTTGCATGTGTACAAAACATACCATAAACATTGGTACATAAGTCGGTATATTACACTAGAGCATATCATAAATGAGATGCAGCTCAAGAAAATACTTAGATAAGCTTGTGAACGCATCGATTTGTTGCCACTGTGTACGAGTACAATTATTTGCATTTTATTGGTAATTGGCTAAAAAGTCAATAACAAAGGCTAGTCTTATTGGTAACTTAATATTAGATTCCGTATTAAGTACTGATTGTGGTGGAATTCGAGATATGAATTGGAAGATTTCAAATTTGTGATTAACACAGCAGGTGCTAATATCACAAAAGGAAATTTTAATTTATGTAGATATTTTCTTTCGATGGATTCATGATGAACAAATTAAAGGAATTTCTTAGTGCTCTAGAGTTAGTGGAGAAGTTCTCAAAATTTATCGAAAGAATACTGGCGACCAGGAATTATTTTGCGGCTGTTTATATGTAATTTGGTAAATTTTAATTTCACACAATTTCGATAATTTGTTACTAAACCTTTCGTAAATTTTATACATTCATAGATATATTTTAACTTCAGTGTAGGCCTAAACTTAAGAGCACATACATATTTACATATTTATGTACATATGTAGGTAGGCAGGTACACCGAATGGCCATAATAAATAACAATTTTGGAAATATTTCCTCAAATAATCAATTCTTGAATACGTAGCTGTTTTAGATATCACGAAAGTAGGTCGTAGACCTCGGTTTGATGACGAAATAAATTTGAAACGTATTTGCTATTCCACAGTGTGATTGACGTGCAAAATTAACATGAAAGCGTACAATAAACAATTAGGTAACCGTAAACTTCTTACAACACGATATAAATATCAACCAAGTACTAGGGTGATTGACTCGGTTTTTCCAAACCGGGTTCAACAGGTTTTTTTTTGAATATTTTTAGGCGGTTTTTTTGAAATCTGGATTTTGAGAATACTGAGTAAACAGAATTTTTTCAATTGAATTAGCCGGGTTTTTACCTATTTGATTTATAAAACAGAATGTAAATATTAATTTTATTGAAAATGGCACTACAATTTTTATTAATATTATCCGCCCAACTCTGTGTTTTCTTGATGAACTATTTGTAAAGAACTTTTATGAAGATTTTTATCAAGTAAAAGCCCCCATCACATTCTGGCGTCAATATTTATAAAATAAAGAGCTGATTTCTACCTGAGTTGAACTCATCACAGTGGGGAATGTAATGTATAGTAATCGAAAAAATAATCAGTAAAACAACCCTTTTCACATTCGAAAATGTATTTTTTTCTAGGGCGATGTCCGAAGAAAAGCGGGGCATTCAATTTTGCATCACCTAGTACCGAGAAATGAATGTATTTTGTAATGAAATTTTTGGAACTTTTTGAATACATTAGAATGCTGATTGCATAGTTAGGAATAATATTATCGAGAACTCATAAGAAATACATTATATTATTATATTATTTATTTATTATTTATTATTATATTATATTATAAAAGCAACAAGTAATTTTTAAGCAAAAAACAAAACCGACTTCAATTCCCCTATAAAAATTTCAGTTTATCGATTTCTTCAAGATCCAATGATCGGTTCTAAACCAAATTAGTATGGGGCTACCTTTTCTTTAAAAAAAAAGCATTATAGGAATCGGTTAACTTGGTTCAAAGTTATGAGCTAACATACATAAAAAAATGTATTCCGCCGAATTGATAATCTTCTCCTTTTTTGAAGTTGGTTAAAAAAGCTTGGTTCAAGCCCTGGTCAAAGCATTATCGCGAAAAAAAATATAGAAAAAAGGTTTTTTCTTAACAGCGGTCATCCCTCGGCAGGCAATGGCAAACGTCCGAGTGCATTTCTGCCATGGAAACAGCTTCTTATAAAAATACATTCGCCGTTCGGAGTTGGCGTAAAACTGTAAGCCCCTCCAACATCAAGGCGCACGCGGAGAAGAAGCTCGGCCAAACACTAACATATGTGTAAGCGCTAATTATTATTATTATTCTATTAAAAAGCTTTCGACTGCCGTAGCCGAGTAAGTAGAGCTGTCGACTATAATTCCGTGTGTCGCCGGTTAAATGCCGGCACAAGCAGTATTTAAATGATAGAAACAAATATTTTAATATACAAAAATTATAATTTTCACATTGAATTTCAATTTGTAAACGCTTGTCAATAGCATTTTCAATCTTGATTTCTCAAGAAAGTAGCTTTTGATTTCTGCGTATATCTGAATACAGAAAAATTTTCTACTGCAGAAAATTACTTAAAACAAGTGTTTTTAAGCAAAAAACAAAAGCGACTTAAATTCTCATATAAAACTTTAAGATTATCGTTAATTTCTTCATGATCCGATGATCGGAAAATTGATTCAACTTGAAAATTTGAAGATACATTTATAAAGCGGCTGTAGCTGAGTGTGTAGTTATGCTTGTTGTTAGTTGCTAATACCGTCAGAGGCAACATGTTAAAATGACAATACAAATTTTTGTTTTGTATCTTTGAATTATGAAAAAGCAACTGTGAAGCGCAGAACATTAACTTATTCAACGAAAAATCGCCAACCAATAGTTTGGTTAAAATAAACAAAATTGTGGTTAATATTACCAAATCATTGTTGAAAATATCAACCAAGGCCTTGTTAATATTAACCAAAACTCAATTTGATTCCTTTTCAAGTTTGAATTTGGTAATATTAATAAATTTTTGGTTGATTTTTCTCTCAGTGTAGATGACTAATTCTTTTATATTGCATTGCCATCGGGTTCTGCGCTGAGTTTGAACTTTCAAGTGTCTAGTTCGTCGGGAAATTTGTTAAATATTGATTGCGAGATTTGATTACACAGAGGAGAAACTTAACATAAGCGTGTAAAATACAAGGAGAACCAAACGAAACTCGTTCACTGTTTTTTTTTTTTTGTTGTAGCAGATTACTAAACTCAACAACTCAACTCAAGAAATCACGACAGGAAGTCTGAACAAATGGGATCCCAGATTTTGATCCGGAATATCTATACTGGTATGAGTATTTATGAACCTGGCATTAAACTTTCTATTGCAAAGGGCAGATGACCAACAGTTTTAAAGGCAGAGATGCTAGCAAACCTAAACTGTGACAAAATAAAACTTAGAAAGGGCTGGAAAAGCGCTTTTTCAATTATATTTTCAGACAATCGAAGTGACCATCACGGCACTCTCTTATAGGATGATCCCCTCCGCTCTAGTAAAGGGATGTTTTAATATCCTTCAACTTTTGGCCAAAAGGCACCCAGCACAATCAAGACTAACACTAATTCAGTGCATGGATTTTACCACTTTCTTAGTAGATCCCAAATTTTTAGCTATATTATATTTTCTACCATTTTTACCAACAAAGGCTAAAACTCTACGAATATTTTCCGGAAAGTAAGCTAAGAGATTTTAATGAACATACATATCATACATTATATATATTTTAATGGAATACATATGTATTTTGTCATCGAACAGACCGCAAATAAAAACGAAATGATAACTCTGACGGAGAATAATTGTTTATATTAATAGATACAGGGTTCGAATTAGGGCATTCGTGATGGAATGAAATTGTAACCGAAATGAGTTCGCTTTTCCAATTCAAATTGTATTGGAGAAAAAACAGTGTTAATTGTATTTCATTCGATTCGAAGCGATCACGGAAACCGTAATTCCGGCCAAGCTTTATATATAGCTCTTTAGTTGAATTATTTTATTCTCATGAAATAAACTTTTTGTTGTTTTGAATAAAAATACAATCTATCCCATGTCGAATTCATATAAGGTGATAGCAAGAGTACAACAACAAAAATTATACGAAACAATTTTATGCACAATGCCAGCAAGAATTATCAACAAATACATCATTTTGACATTACAACACTTCGTCATGTTTCATTCTATATATGTGAGTAAAAATTATCAAATTTTTTTTCTTTTAACCAATTTATACCATTTTTCGTATATAAAATCTAAAACTGTTAATTTTTTTAAAGGCCGTGCACTGGGACCAATTGATAATTACTGGGCCATTAGGAATAGAAAATTGCTGCAATGACGCAAGTTACTAAAAACGAAGGAAAGTTGCAAAAAAAAGTAGGTACTTTGGTCATATATACGGTCTTGCGAAGTATTTTTGCGCAATATATGTATATACGTGTGTATTTGTTTAAAATATTAATCAAGTATATAAAGAAAAAAAGTACTTTCTCCACAACAGTTTACAATAGAGCAGTTTCTTCACTTAACAACACTACACATCACGTCGCGTTCGAGTTTGTGTTGGTGTCCTTTTGTAGCTCGGTTGCAAAAAAGTGCACATTTTAATAGTAAACGTTCATAGAAATTAGAAAAAATAAAATCTTTTTAAAGTGAGTCAATCAGGCTAACAACAGCACACGGTGGGCAGGAAGCAAAGATAGGTTGCATAAAAATGTCGACAAAAACTGAAAGCAGGGTTGTATTTGTTGATATTTTTAGGTTAAGAATCCCTTTGAATTGAAATCCTAGCTGCTCCTGTTTTAAAGATATCCACATTTTACATAGTTATGATAGGACCGACTTTTGCGAAAGAGAAAAACATCCTTGTG
>NW_016159781.1:5480-7079 GCF_001687245.7 Rhagoletis zephyria | reverse complement strand
GCTGGTGCCTTTGAATGCGTGGCTTGTTTGGTGCTTTGTTTGAGTTTATAACTCCTCAAAACCAATTGTTCTGTTGTAGTTATATAAAAGGCTTATCACTGTTAGATCCAAATTACAGTATTCGTTTAGATCTTTGAACTTTGGACTACAAATAAAATAAACTTTTCTTCACAATTGTGGGAAGAAAAGCAATTGCATGTTCTGCATATATTCAAAAGGCTTTTGTAGACTAAAACTCAAAGATTTTTAAATAAGTAACAAAATTTCATAAATAAGAAAACGAAGAAAAAAGCCACTTAACACTGGTCACGTTAGATATAAAAATGATTTCCCTTTTTCAGGTTTTATAAAACTGTTGGTGAAATATTCAAAGCTTCAGATAATGCATTGTTGATACACTATGAAGAGGTTTCGGAATGTATAAGATATACATATCTCTTAAACATAGGCACACATTCAGATTAAATAATTTAATTCACATCGCAGTCACAAACGTATACATATTTACGTATGTATAAGTAGATTGTGATTCTCACAAAAAAAGTTTCCCTAAACGGGCGATAAAATTCATATTTAATTCATAAACCCGTCAACATTAAAACCACCTCTAAAAAACTCATTTTTCATCAGAAAATTTGTATAAATAGTTGTTAATTTTTTCGAGTAAATATTTTTTTTTTAGAGAAGATGACCCCGAACCTTAGTCGATAACGATGGAAGGGATGTACCACCGCCCGGTTATGCTGAGATACGAATAGCAATTAGGCGGCTGAAAAACAACAAAAGTTGTTGGAGCTGACGGCCTCCAAACTGAGCTTTTAAAGAACGGCGGCGAGGTGTTGATATGGAGAATGCATTATGCTAAATATATATGGTCAGATGAACGCATGCCCGACGACTGGAATTTGCATGTGTTCTGCGCAAACCCCATTCTACAAAAATTTTTTTTTTTTCAAAAAGAAAGTACAATTCGGGGACTTTAAAACGGTGGTAAGTTATTACAAGAAAAACATTTATGGTGAGAAGTTATAAACCTTCAAAGAAGTGTGAATATGTTTTTCGTAATATACAAATACTTAATCATCCCATTGTTTAAGGTCTTCAAATTAAAAATAAAATATATATTCATATTAACCCAGCAGTGTTCATTTTATTCACGAGCTATTTGTCCTTAATAGAGTCTCGTCCCACCCATCACAGAATATTGTCCCACAAGCTAAAACAGTTTTTTTTTTTTAATTTCAAATATAATATTTAATGTCATTAAAGCATAAAATGGACTAACATTCTACTAACTACATTCTAGAAAACCGCTATGAACGAAATAATTATAGTTTGTCTAAAATTGGGAAACGAATCCAACAACTCAGAGAAGCAGGCTTATCAGTGTCCCGACCGTCACTCTTGGAAAATGTCAATTTTCTTTGCAAGAAATATAATTAAGTTTTATACTTTATTATTTTCGTATTAAATTGATGTCTGACTTCAAGTGTTAACAGTTTGAAACTGGTCAAATTAATGGTTGAGAGAAAGTTTGAAGAAAAACGAGCTAAAATTAGCCGCCCATCACGTTGGAGTTCCCCGAAACAAGTAGTTTCC
>NW_016159781.1:0-5380 GCF_001687245.7 Rhagoletis zephyria | reverse complement strand
GTGCTGTTTTGGACTCGGCCAAAATCGCTTAGGCGGTTACAGCGCAAATTAAGAAGAAGAAGAAGAAGATTTCTGCTAATTTATCCGTATCTGTAACTATCTTTATGCAAATGTGTTTAATTTTTAGCAAGTTTATGAAGGCATTACTGCATATAAAATGCATAAAAATTTCTGGTAAAACAGTTGGAATTTAAATTTCCTGTATTCATCGCGTAAACAGATAAAAAGTATTATCGAAGTTCGATTTTGGGAATTTAAAAATTGCTTTCGAAAGTCACTTTGCACGAAAAGTGCAGTTTCCGAACTCAAGAATTTTCAATACTACTTGCACTTGCCACGCACGAGGTAGTACCCTATTCTTTTCAAATATGTAATTCAAGAATATCTACTATCATCATTTCCACTTTTACTGCCGGAAGGAAAGACTGCTTATCATCAAAAGGATTGTCTGACTAGTAAGCTTTGCGAAACACCCGCTAACAAACAGTTGGCATCAAATTTCCTGTAAAGTGTGACCTCTGCAAAAAATTTAGACTATGCTTCGTTATCCTTGTTTTTGCAGCTCCTTTGGCACAAATATTCAGAAACCAGAATACACATTTCCAAATGTTTTCTTTGAATTCAAATATGGGGTCATATGGCGACTCAAGTTTCAGAGATATTTTAGCCTAAAAGTGTAAAAAACGCGATTTTTGCCCCACATGGGCAAAAAATCATCGGTAATTTTTAGCGCTTTGAATTGCGCTTTGTGTTTTTTTTTANGAGACTTTGATTTTTATGGTTTATCTTATGGTAGATTGAACAATATTTGCATAAAAAATTAATGAACAAATTTTTTCATGCATTCATGTGAATACTATATTAGAACAGGTATATTATATTATTAAACTTGCGATATACATATGTATGTACATACATGGATATTTCAATGGCAGAGATTCATGAAAGCGAAAAACTAAAATGTTATTTTTAAGTTAGTAATAGGGCTAAGTTGTTATAAGTATATTAAACCATATTAAAAATGTGTCAAAATACTATACTCATTCACTTAACATAGCTAGACTTGAATAAAAGTTCTGCCTCCGAAATTAAAAAGAAAAGTGAATACACTTCCTATAACACATGTGACGATGCATAATTCCATTTATCTTTTTGCAGATTGAGCCCCCACTTAATTCTTAATAGGTATCCTAAATTTAAAAAAAAAAAATAATAATTCTTTTGAGAACTTTCGCATACGTTTTGATAAGTCCGCCGAAGTTGTAACACGAGTGACGACTAACGTTTGGTTTGTATTTAATAAGTTATAAGAATTTGATTGAAAATGGTTCGTAAAATATCATAACGCCCATACATATATTTAAACAAGTAAACTCTTTTTCGTAAGCTGAAACATGCAAATAGTAATGTTACTACTCTTCTTATCTTAAAATTAAAATTGTTGTAATCACCCACACTCAATCCACCTACATGCATACATACATAAATACATATGTGTGTACACATGTGTATTTTTCATAACCCTTTATTGAAACAGGCGCCCAGACAAAAGCTTATAGTAAAAATACTGTTAGGTGAGATATGTAAATTTTCACGTTTATGTATGAATACTATACATATGTATGGATGTACACATTTATGTATGTACATACATATGTACACCATAAAGTCGGTAGTTCGCCGCAATGTTTTGTGTAATTGCAAATTGCAAATTAATGCCTGCCAAACTGCTTAACAAGCTTAAATCTGCGCAATGCTGTGCATCGCTCCAGCGCTTGTGGACAAAAAAAAGGAATAACATTACAAAAGCAGCTAGCACAAGAGTTGATTATAGGGAACCGGTAATTCGCATTAGAAATCAAAGTAGTAAAAAAGCGTGAAATAATTGCCACGACGAACTCAACAAACCAAAAGAATCAGTTAAACTAGAGCTACTATATCAGCGCTACGATATGTAAGCGTTCGATGTATTAAAGAAAGGTAAGGGAAAGAAGCAAAGCAATTGCAATAAATGTCAATGCAGCAGCCCGTTCTTTGCATTTACAATTGCCAAAAATAGTGGAATGGCTTGCAAACGACAAACCAAAACTCGCACTGCAAATCGACTACCAGCAGCGTGAAAGGCACGTAGTGGAGCGTTATTGCCTTGATTTCAATGCTTTCGTTGGAGTTGTTGTTTTGAGTGGCGTCGTTGTTGTCAACAAACAAATATACATAGGTATATACGTACACATGTACATTCCCGTGAATAAGCGCAAAAGGAGCTTTTTATCGTAGATTAGAGGCAAATGCCCATTTTGTCCGATGAGGGTCAATAAAAATGGGCAGTTGAGCGTCTTTTTTGGACTTTAACGCGGGCACAATTCTTGCTCTTTTTAACGAAGTTTTCTGCTTGTTTATTTTAAAGTTGTTTTTATTATTATTTTTTTTTTTACTTTCTATGAATGCTCTGCTTGTTGTGTCCACATTACCGTTTGGAGATGATTTGGCTGGCTTTTTGGCCTGCGGCGTTTTGGTTATTTGGTTGTGAAATGCAAATACAAAGATTCCCACGAAACCTAACGGTTCATGTGAGGATTTATTTTATGCATTACATTTTTTGCGCTGCTTTGCTATCGAACAGCAGGAGCTGCTGGCTTACAAGGAAAAGCGAATATTGCTAAAATTTTTTTTCATTTTTGGTAATAAAGTGCAATTCACACGTTCATATTGATGGCCGAAATTTGTTGCAACGCAAACATGTTGCTTAATATGTTTGTACATAGTACATGGCTACAAGGATAGTGAATGTTGGATTGTGCTTTGCACAAGTATAACTCGTACCTTAAAACCCGATATTTATTTTTGATAAGATTTAAAGGTACTTACCTTTGGTTTTGGCGTATGACAAACGTTGTAGGACCCTAACATATCTTCATCATCGTCGACTTCTTTAGCAGCGTTACCTCCACTACCACCACCTATGTCATAGTCCTCAATTACAGCACTATCTTCCACACCATATATTGCCAATGGATTGGACTCCATAGGCGGTGCGTATAATTTGTTTGCGCTTGGTGTAGCGTAACTGACACGTTTCCGATTCGCCTGTGCCAACTCTTTGTCGCGCTTTGCCTGAAACACTTTACGCTCAAATTCTGTTAAATTCTCCACTGTTGGCTCGGCACCATTTAAATTGGAAATACTAAAAGCCAACCATTGTTCCACATATTCGGCAGCGTCATCTATGCGATAGCTGACGCACAGCTCCAGCGCTGATGGAAGTAGATGCAAATAGATCAAAATAAACAAATCATAAATAGCAAAACGCATGTGTGCTAATTAAATGTGGACTTACATTTTGTGACTACATCTTCGCTGACCTCTACTCCCATTTCTTCGAATTGTTTTTTGATTTCCTCATCCATATTTAATTTCACTCGACTTACGGGAATCTAAATCGTTTAAATGCACTAAATAAAAGCAAAATAGTATACAAAGCTGCGAAATCTCAGATTTGTTTTGTTTTTTCAAGTGTCAAAGTATATGGATATTTCGCGCCAAAATTCACAGCTGTTGATTTGTCCGATTGTCAACTTTTACGTAGCGCGACATCTGTGTGTTCTATGTCAAATGATTTTCTGGCAGTACAGTACGTATTAAAATGAACGCCACAAATATATTTATGAAATAAAACGTATTTTTATTTAAACTCTAGTGTTATTACGATTTTATTTTATAGTTTTCACTGCGCGAAATGTTATGTTTGTATGAAAACGTCCATGGTGTAATGTCAGCCTGCATTTCATTTCTTTAATTTCTGACTGATTCCATAATTATTTTTAACACGTTATTAACTTTAGTTTAATATTAGTGCTTCATTCATGGTGTTAGTAACATTGAGAATACTGCGAATGTCGATAATTGTTCTAAAAGAATTTACTCAGCCTTTTAAAAGGCTTTTTGTTAGTATTGCACACAACAATAATGCTTTCCGCAAATACATCTGCATTCCGCCGGCGCAGGGTAGGTAATTGTCCAACTATTTAAAATCTTGAATAGGTCCAACTCATTGACACCTCCCACAGGTTACCATTGGTGTGAGAATTTATTGCTGAAGCTGGTAGCTAAGGATACTTCTAAAAATTTTTATCCGCTAACAGAGGAAGAAGCAATCCATTTAGGTTCCGCAATATGGGCTGAAATAGTAGTTTTTTTTCGGCTGCTCCAAAGCAGTTTTATTAGAAACCGAAAGGTAGAAGGATATTTAAAAAAGTAAATCATAACATTGTCCTTCTTTTTTAGGCTATCGAAAAAGAAAGATGAAGCAGAACAAAAAATAAAGTATCACAAGTAAGGTTTATTAGAAGCATTGAAGATTTTACAGCACCGGTTGGATAAGCAATACATTTTTATAGAAAAAATCATTGACGCCCTTAGAAAACTAGGTGGATGTGTCCTTTCTTTTAACATAATCTTTAAAAACCTCTTTTTATCCTTTCTAGGCAAACCAGTGGAGCGTCCTCATATTAACCATAGAAATCAGAAAGTAGACATAAGTTTCGCGGAAAAACTTATCTAGTTTTAAAACGTTGAGCTATATCCCAAGTTCCTTATTCAAGTTACTCAACCGCTATGATTTATATCGTCGTTTAAAGTACCGAACCGCATATCAACAAAATGCAAAATGCAAAACCGCATATGTGAGGTTGCATAAATTATTTTTTAGAGAGTAAAAACACTCATAATTCAAACTGGTTCTCTTTTTTATAAACCAATCGCATTTCTGGCTAGTTTATTTCAGGACGAATGGATAAGGATTGAGCCAAGAGCTTGTGTGAGCAAATCCAATTTTTGNGGGTTTTGTACTTTAATCGACGATATAATTATGCTGAACCATCATGCTCCACCCTCTTCAATTTAATTTGTCTCTACTCAATTTGTTTTATTTTTCAATACATTGTCAGACTAAAATTTACAAGTTTTCATACATATTTTCTTGAAAATTTTAACACTAAATTATTTTACACAAAATGGTACTGATAACATTGCCAATCATAAAGTTAAGTTTCTTAGGGATACAGCAACTTTCTCGTCCTGTTATCAAATTGATACGTTTGGAGGCAAAACAAAGCAAGACCTTTAGAAATTACATTTGTATGCCAGCTGCTCAATGTAAGTACCAGAAATGTAAAAAATCATTTTGATTCAACAAATGAATCCTGAAAAATACAAAGTGTAATTTCCAATAAGACTTTGACAATTTTATCCTTCGTTCCCCCGAAGGTTATCACTGGTGCGAAGTTAGGCTAAAGATGTTGCTATTAAATTTAGGCAGACCGGCTAAGGTGAAGCCACTTAACGAGGCAATGGCCGTTGAATTGGGCACTGAGGTATTAGG
>NW_016159780.1:49256-77092 GCF_001687245.7 Rhagoletis zephyria | reverse complement strand
TTTAAATATGTATGTAAATTTTGTACCAGTATTCACGCTAAAAAGTCATGTCTAATGTAATGACTGTACAAATAATAAAAGTAAGTATGTATGTTTTTTTTTTATACAAGGAGAACGCATCGAGAGCCTAACCCCCGTAGAGCGGAACTTCAATCCAAACTAAAACTCCTTGTTTGTTCGCTGTACCGAATACTCCTCGGTACTAGTGTTGGGTATTTCGTCGGGAGGCGGTTTTGAGCGCTAAACTCTATCTTACGTTCCTGTCTTATCACCGATCGTCGTAGGCTGCAACTGCTTGGCCTCACTCCTGTAAGTCATTTAACGCACCCTCCCCTCTAAACGCTTTTGTGCGGACTGTACGGCCCTGCACCCTCACTTTAAAGTCAAGGGTCAAAGCCTGATTATGGCGACTTAACTTAATTTAATGGAACGTGGAACTTAGTGAATCAAAATGAAACAGATTTTGACGTGGCATTAAGTTGCGTTAAATTATAAGCAACACCCATTTAACAGAATTTTTAAGAGAGAGCCGTAAGTTACGTTAAGTTGCCATAATCAGACCATCAGGGTCGTGCGTACGTATTGTTGTCCGGGGTCTTTGTACGAGGCGACGTAAGTACATGTACATATGTACATATTGGAAAATTTATGACTTTATAATGAAGCAAGGAAAACCAAAGTACCAAAACTACGAATAAACCAGCAACTAACCCTGCCAGAAATTGTGCGACTAATCTCCAAAGAGAGTATTCCGAGATTACTCTCAATCGGGTACAATTGGGCATTAATTAGTCGCAACTAGTCTCATACGGGTACTAATCGGGATCAATTAGTCTCGACTCATCCCTTACGGGTATAATTGGAGATCAATTAGTCCCCGACTCATCTCTAACGGGTACTATTAACGATTTAACGAGAGAGTATTCGCTCAACAAACCTGAGCTCTTTGGTTCGAATCGCGGCTGGCGCAAATTTTAATTTTAATTTTTTAAAGNCGAGAGAGTATTCGCTCAACAAACCTGAGCACTTTGGTTCGAATCGCGGCTGGCGCAAATTTTAATTTTAATTTTTTAAAGTGACTAGTCGCTTTTTGTACCCGTCCTTTGCGATTACTCCCGGAGTCATCCCCGATTACTCGCATTTTTTGCAGGGGATACAAACATCCACCTATGTGTTAACTCCAATAATCTGCATACGTACATATAGTCGTTTAAAGTACAAAACCGCGTATCAACAAAATGCAAAACCGCGTATGTGAGGTTGCATAAATTATTTTTGGCAGCAAATGTCAGTTACGCGGTTTTGTACTTTAAACGACGATATGTATGTATGTACAATAAATGTATGCAGTTACAATTCTTTGTTGTCTTTGCTTGGATGGCTTACTTTATTTGCTAAAGAAATTCTCGCTTGCTTGATTTAGATTTTGCACGTTAACAGCTGTCGTTTTCTTATACAAATCTTCAACANCAATAAATGTATGCAGTCACAATTCTTTGTTGTCTTTGCTTGGATGGCCTACTTTATTTGCTAAAGAAATTCTCGCTTGCTTGATTTAGATTTTGCACGTTAACAGCTGTCGTTTCCTTATACAAATCTTCAACATCCGCTCATCATTGCCGCATCCATGTGCATATATATGAACCGGCTTAGATGCAAAGGTCGAAAAAGTTACTGCGGCACCACATATTGACAAGTTTAAACATATTATTTTTTTGTTATTTAATCTTAGTTTGTTTTATAAAAAAAATAGTTCATTCATTAAAAAAATCCGTCTTAATCCACGTTTCATACTTTGTACAGTATTAAAAAAAACAAGCTTCGCTTTGATATGGAAGAAAGTGGGACAAAAAAATTCTAAAATATTAACCACAATTTCTAGCCATTTGAAACTTGCACTTTATTCTAAACACAACTGCATGCTCAAAATATTTCTGAGAAATCTAATTACAAAGCTCGAAGTTTTTTCAAAAGATTGTTGATTTTTTTATATATTGCACAAAGTTTAAAACTGTATTTATTTTTATAAAGAAACAACTAAAATTAAATAAAAATAAAAATAACATGTTAAAACTTGTCAATATGTGGTGCGGCTGTAATTTTTTGGACCACTGTACATATCTGTATATCGTCATTTAAAATACAAAACCGCCTATCGTGGTTCTACAAAACCTCTTAACTGACTTTTGTGCCAAAAAAGCTATTTGCTCACCGGAAGCTCTTGGCATGAAGCCCTTATCCTTTCATACTAAAATATCGATACTTAGAAATAATAAGAAGCTATAATTATGGATAAAAGAAAGAACCGTTTTGAAATAAGAGAAGTTTTACCCTCTCCTATAAAATTAAGGCAACCTCACATAAGAGGTTTTGCATTTTCTTGATANTCTTATACAAATCTTCAACATCCGCTCATCATTGCCGCATCCATGTGCATATATATGGACCGGCTTAGATGCAAAGGTCGAAAAAGTTACTGCCGCACCACATATTGACAAGTTTAAACATATTTTTTTTTTTTGTTATTTAATCTTAGTTTGTTTTATAAAAAAAAATAGTTCATTCATTAAAAAAACCCCGTCTTAATCCACGTTTCATACTTTGTACAGTATTAAAAAAAAACAAGCTTCGCTTTGATATGGAAGAAAGTGGGACAAAAAAATTTTATAATATTAACCACAATTTCTAGCCATTTGAAACTTGCACTTTATTGTAATCCGTTTTGAAATAAGAGAAGTTTTACCCTCGCCTATAAAATTAAGGCAACCTCACATAAGAGGTTTTGCATTTTCTTGATACGCAGGTTTGTACTTTAAACGACGATATGCATATATGTATATATAGATATAGAAGTATTTTAAAGCGAATCATTGCTCGTATTTAATACTCCCATACTAACGTATGTATATGAATACGTACATACATTAGGATGCCTCACGGAAATAAGTTGCTGCTTCTTTGTCTATTTTATGATTGCCTCTAAAATATTTTCCCCAATTCTGCATCTTTCGTGAGCTGAACGTCGCTGAAAACACCGTGCTATTCACGAAAAACATTTTTGATTATTTAAAATCCTTTTTTTAAATACCTTTAAATGTATTGACCAAATTGAGCCGGTGGCCTGGCAGTAATAGCCCGAACGCAATGAAAACGATGAGCGACGGACCACAGCTGTCAAATTATTTTGACACGTAATCTTATGTAAATAATTATTTTGGCGACGACCGGGCTACGCGACGACTGTGCCAGATTAGATCTACTTCTATTTTTCCAGCGACAGATAAGGTTCTTACTCTTATTTTATGTAAAACTCATACAAATTCATGATGTCATGATGTCGCTGCCTCGTTCAAAATAATCTTGTCGTCATCGACAAAGCGTTTAGATAATGAATATAATAAATTGGAAGCTGTGGGCCGTAACTCGTCGTTTTCAATGTGTTCAGAACTTTAGGCAAAAAGAGCTGATTAGCTCAAGTAACAACTTTGACAACATTCGTTGGTTTGAGCCAATCAGCTCTTTTTCCAGAGTGGCAGGTCACTTGCTCAATTTGGTGAATACCCTTATTTAACTGTGGTTGTCCGGGATAAGGACGCATTTGGATGCTTAGTGGTTGTCCTTTGTGATACCACGTAAGTTTTTGAAGGTGAGAGACTTCCTCAGGGCTAGAGAGGAAATGCAAGCCAGACTATTTCAACCTTAATCTCACGAAAGCTGGGCCTCCTAAAAGTAATAACTGCTAAGGATATTCGACCTCATCCTTCTTCTGGCAGCTGTAGCAGGGGGAATCAGGTAATATCAATAACCTTACTGCTTGAGTACCAATCGGACAATGAGGACAATGAAGGATCTTGCGATTGCTCCGGTTCTAGTCTTGGCTCAGCTCTTGTTGAGATGAACCACATGATCCATGGGTGAACCACAGGTCAGAGGCACCACAACTGCTCCCTATCCCTCTTTACCAAGTCGTCATGTATGAGCCAACGAGCCAAATAAAAAGGTTTTCAGTCATAATTGGCAGGGTATTGGGGCATTCCCCTGACCAGTTTCGAGTGCACCATCATTGCGCTCAGTGCCCTGACGGTCGCTTTTTATCGTAGTACATATGTACATATGTATATGTTTAGCTCTCTAACTGATGTCACACTCTTCAGCAATAAGTCCACTGCTTGTTTAATGACTGGTACTGAAAAACCCTGAAGAAGAACGGAAGTCTGAATTTTATGCGGGTGTAAAAAATCCGCTCCACCGACATTATCTTCCACTTCCAATACATCCGAGAAAAAGTTCACTGCCTTATTCCTCCAGTCATCTCGCCCCACCCAATCATCACTTGAGGGAATGTAGGTAGATAAGATGCCGTCTGAACCTATTTACATGTATTTCCTTTTACTGAGTACCTAGAGATGCGCACCCGATAGTACTTGGTTCGATCCCTGATGCGAGCAAACTCTACTTAAAAATATAAAAGGTTGTTTCAAACAGCGACAGGCAATGGCAAACCTCCAAGCGTTGGTTGGTTGGCTGAAGTGGCGAGTTTAAAAACCCCATTTAACAACTATGCGCGTCGTTCTAGAACCACTACTCGCAATTTAACCTGAAATGAAAAGACGAAAAGAAAAACCAGAAGTAGGTTATTTCTCTCAAATCCAGCATGTGGCGTTCAAGAACTTAAAAAGTTGCAGTGTGTTATTATCCCTTATGTTTGTTAAACCGCATAAGTAGGGTTTGTCTACAAGTCTGCTTTTAGTCATAATAGAGCTGGGAAATTACAGAGCCTTTACCGTTTCCTCTCCGTATGGTGAATTACAGCTACGACAAGAAGTGTTGTGTTCTAGTCCTAGTCCCTCCTATTCATTTTAATGAGAATGAGCAGTGCGTTTGCGCTACTTTTAGCTACTTTTTTCTAGTCCACAACTGAGAGGCACAAGAACCTCCTCTGGCTCTGAGACATCCAGAGAGCTCGTCGGCTATCTCATTGCCATGAACTCTGCTTTGCCCCGACACACAGATCAGTGCCTATCAGCTAAAGCCATAACGCTCTCTCTGCACGGTTTTATTATACTGGATGTGATGCTTGCAGAGCCAAGTGCCTTGATCGCGGCCTGGCTATCTGAGAAAATAGCAATGCTGGTCCCTGCTAGCTTCGAGGCTAAAATTATTTTACACGTGTCTTTGATGAAACAGATCTCTGCCTAAAAACACTGGCCGTATTTGGTAGTTGAATAGACTCTTCGATTTGGACGTCAGTTGAAATGATGAACGCCCTCGTAATATGGCATTCGAGGGTTAAACATTGAGCCCACATTTATGCACACTCCGGATACCATAATCACTACATCGTCTGCGTACGTGAAAAGTTTCACCCGTTCCCTGTTGAGTCCTATAATAATGTTTTTTAGTACGCAAAGCCAGAGCAGCGGCGACAGTACCCTGCCTTGCAGAGACCCCGTTTAGGATGTCTGATGACTTCACAGTTAACCGGGAAGTTCTCAAACCCCAGATTTCTGAGTCACTGCTCTATTGCCGAGTTTATTCCTGCCATGGAAAAGGCTACTTATTAAAACCATTTGCTGTTCGGAAGTGGTGTAAAACTGTAGGTCCCTCCACCAATTGGAGGATACGTTTGGCTAAACACGTAGAAAAATGGGTAAGCGCCAAATATTTTTATACATGTATATATATATTTTTTTAAACACAGCCTAATGTACTTACATTCATACCCACATACATCTGTGCGTGCATATATATGTATGTAGATACATATGTACATATGTACTTCATAGTTTTTGTGTGGCATCTTTGTGCTTTTGCTTTTTGTGGCCTCAAGTGGTTCAATGGTAGGGAAAAGTGAAAATGAATCAATTGATTGAACTCGAATATTTGCCGGTTAGCTAGTCAATCGCTCGGTCCAAAAGTTCATTGGCGCTACAGTCATGGGGCCAGTGCTGATGATTGTTGCTTCGTCGCGGGGCAACTTATTTAAATTTGACTGGATACTACCGTATAAATGGTTATTGGCGACATATACATATGCATATACATACATACATATGTATGCACTACTCAACGAATCATTCATTAGTCATTTTGTCTGTGCATTTTTGATCTCTGGTTGTAGTTGTAGTTGATCTGCCTACCATTACATAACTTGTTTTCTATTTAATATTATTATTTTTAGAACGTCAACAATTGTCAACAACAATTAATTGAGAATTTTGTTTACATTTAATTAATATATGTATGTATGACCAATCGGCATAAGGTAGAAACAAATTTTAGCAAGTGAAAGTATTTTGGAATTCCAGCTGTGCCATATTTTTCTCACAATATGTAGAAGTATTTTTTGACTTTAAGTTAGGTTATTACAAAGGTCTATAAATTTCAGCGATCGACCTCCGAATTGTTGTGGTACATTAGCCTATTAGCCTAATTTTGCGAGTCTTGACATATCTCTTTAAATATAAGGCCAATGTCATCTTCATCGTATCGAGCCCTAGCCACAAACAAAACGTAGGAAATTTTGAAAAAATGTCGCTTTCGTTTTTTGAGATCTAGCGCTCGATATATGATACCTGTAAATTAATTCGAGGTCGTTTAATTTTCCATAAATAACAGCTCTAAAAATTTATAATCCCATCCTAGAATAAAAGGTTCCCTTTTAATAACAAAAAAATTGTTTGATTCCATTTTTCAAATTCAGGAATTCAGCACATAATTTTGTCCGTATTTTAATTATAAAAAATTATTATTTTTAGTTTCAATTACCTACCCAAATTACCTGTTCCTCGTGTGTAGTAATATTTTCGAGTCAAAAAATTCTCTGGATTGTCATAGTTCTTCATACGCCCTGGCAAAGTGGATGCTCTTTATAGACTCAGACGTTCCCAAACTTTTTTCACCGCGGCACTCCTACTCTTCAAATGTCTACGAAAACAAGAAAACACAATGCCAACTTTATGCTCCTTTAGCTTTAATTTGAGGACTGAAATTGTTTTGATGATTTCAATATTTCCTTTAAGTTTATTGGGAGCTTTGACAATTTTAGCCTGAAATCATTTGATGCTGAAAGCTTGCTGGTGTATTTGTTTTTTTATGTAAGCATTTGTTGAAGATGCACTCTCACATAGAAATATGAAAGTAAAAGTCACTAGGATTTTTAATGCCATCTTACCAACAGCAGTGTTTTCTGAATACACTTGCATCCAGAACTCTCTTGGCCCCCTTCAAAGTGCTGTCTTCACTGATGTCTAGAAGGTTTTCAAAAGCTTAATTTATCATCCCAGTAGGTTTGATTTTCAGATCACATGAAAACGGGTTTGTTATCCAGCTGTAGATATCCTCAGAGATTGACATTGGGAAAATATTCGACAATGGTTTTTTCTAAACCTTCCAAGTTGCTCCATTTCAAACCATTTATCTGTACAAATTTGTTAACACGAGAAGAACATTAAGTCCCACTACGTCGGTACTTACTAGTATTGCTACGCTTTTTAAGCACCTTTGTCCTTCTTGTCTCTTAACTTGTACATTCTTCGGCAATGAATCTTATAAGGTGAATTCCAGCAAATTCCTTTCCACGAACTCCCGCTAAACAAAAGCGGTCTTAAAGTACTAATGTATACACATATATACATATGAATGTATGTGTGTGCAAACATACCCTGCAGAAAAAAATTATTGATTGATAAAAAATAACCAACTAGTATTTATCTTTTTTTGGAGGATTTCTATAAAATATTTAACTTGTAGTTAGCTACAAAAAGCTAACATGAAACTAGTTGAAAAGTAATGCCCGAGTAATGCAGACCTAATCGGGAGATTGTTTTCTTTAAACAAGTTTCTATGTAACTATCCTCATACAAATTTTACTCTGAATATGGGATGACATACAGCATAATATGTAATAAAATAAAGTAAATAAATAAACAAGTAATTTTTAGCAAAAAAAAAAACCTGACTTAAAAAAAATATATATGTATATATATTTCATGACCCAATGATTGGATCTAAACCAGATTAGTATGGGACCACCAAAAAGAATTATCGAAATCGGTTGACGAGGTTCAAAGTTATGCGGTAACATACATAAAAAAACCAAAAAAAAAAAACTATTCCGACGAACTGATAACCTCCCCCTTTTTTGGAAGTCAGTTAACAAGTAAAAAAAAAAAATGCTTTTCTTTTTGACATGTTATGTCCAAAAGTAGTTAGTTACAAGTTATTTGACATCTAATGCAGGGGTAACCCTTGACTCGCGGCCATCGCCATTGAAATGTAGTAAGCTTTCCTCAAAGAAAATATACAGATAATAGTGCCTTGGTTCCTTCGTAATCAACTTTAAGTTAACTTATAGTTAGATACATTTCCTGCAGGGTAGTTTAACGCATTTATGTGCATTCGTGGCCGTTTGTATTTTGAATTTCTCGTTTAGCACTTTTTGTTTACCTCACAACATTTAAGAAGCTAATTTACTATTCAAGCAAAACTCCATGAATCATTCAAAACGCCAAATGTTTTGGCTTTTTGTCAATAAAAGAAAAGTGAGATGGAATCCACAGACGCTGGCTACTTTTGTGCATTTATTTTTGGTTTTATGCTTCCGTACTGGTTTAAATTACTGTTGACTGAAAAGGAAGACTGCTGAAGAGTGCATTAAACAGTAGGTAAATACATAATGAATGATAATTCTGAAAATATGTACTCGTAGGTTTACGCAAAATTTGCAAGCTTTTAACCGGTGAGCAGGTAAGTCTCTATGCATTTTTATTCAAATTAATGGTGAACGTGTGGATGTCGATATGCCCTATAAATCTTGCTCTGCAGAGTAGGTCTTACATCTTACCAATTCTTTTAAAATCCAAATGTAAGAAGACAAAAGAAACAGAGTGATTTTACGCTTGAGAAAGCAACGCTCTCAAAGCTCTGTTTTGTTTGTAAAATGTCATTGTCTACCAAACTGCCCTGCAGGAAGTGATGTTAGCTGAAATCTAACTTCAATTTACGTTATTTAAATTTTTTCTGACTTCGAAAAAGCATCTGTGAAATACAAAATAGTGCATTTGAAGTAATTTTTATGTGGGAATATTTAAACAGAAACTTGTTTACAAAAAAATAGACTCCCGATTACGTCTGCATGACTCCTGCATGAATTTACAACTCATTTTAAGTTGGCTTTGCCGTAGCTAATTAAAAGTGAGGTTTAGCTAAAAGTTTGCTATTTAACAATATTCAGCTTTTACCGCCATTTCGATCTAATCAACAACAAGTAAATTTTATAGGAGAAGGTTCTTTAATTAAAAAAACCGACAAAATATCGACACTTCTTCTAATTTGGCACTATGACTAATGTGACCAACCGTACTTCTTTCGGAAGTACAGTACTTATTTTTTCACTCTTGTACTTCGTACTTCGAAGTACAGTCAAATGTAGTTCTTTGCGATATTTTGTACTTCAGGAGGGAGATTCTGTAACCAGTTAGCGATAATTTTCGGATCGCTATCGCACTTTTTGGAGCATGTTTTTGCGTCAAACTTTGACTTTTTATGGGAGGTGCCACGCCAAATTAAAAAAAAAAAAAATAGCGAATTTCGTTAGCATATAACCATAACTGGGACGTCTGAAGGAGGTGTCCGGAATTTCAAAAAAACCGGTTTGGCCGTTCTGCCGCTTTGCGGACACCAAAAAAAACCGGCTTTCAAAATATATATTATTATAGATTATAGATTATAGATTATAGATTATAGATTGGTATGAATCGAAATGGTTTTGAATATGTATCAGAATATATATGAGTGTCACACGAAACAGGTTTAAAAAGATTTCCAACTGTTTAAAGGTTAAATTCAAACTTTTCAATAATTGAAATGAATTATTACAATATGGGTATCGATCGAAATGGCTTTACAATGGCTTCATTTTAAAACTACATATAAGGGGTTTCCATCTGTTTAAAATCTCAAACTGAGTTAAGGGGATATGTTAATTGAAAAAGTATGATAAGTTAGAAAGAAAGTTTTATGTAGTTTGAAATTATTTATTTTAAAATTAAACCTCCTTAATTGAGTTTTCTTGAAATAAATTTTACTCAATGTAGCTCGAGAAATTTCATACAATTAGCGAAGCTGGTGAGGGCGATCTAGTAAACTATGGCTGCGTTTCTTTATACATTCCGGATAATCTCATTTCACAGCCGGAACAAACAGAATACGTTTGAAATATACGTTAGCATATCATCAGGAATATTCTAAAGAATAAGTAAACAAAAAAGTTTATTCCAAATGTTCCGAATGAATAAAGAAATGCAGCCTATATTTTTTATAAAAAAAATAAGAAAAATTTGGTATGGCAAATAAAAACAAATAATCGTCAAAACGTGTGGCTTTTTATGTTTTTGACTTTGACTGTATATAAATTGATATAAACTTTGCCTAAAGTTATTATGGCACATTGCTTTTAAATTTATACTTAGAAACGA
This sequence comes from Rhagoletis zephyria, assembly GCF_001687245.7. Taxonomy (NCBI): domain Eukaryota; kingdom Metazoa; phylum Arthropoda; class Insecta; order Diptera; family Tephritidae; genus Rhagoletis; species Rhagoletis zephyria. The sequence continues at coordinate 66,614 of NW_016159780.1, read as the reverse complement.
TAAGAGTGGTACCAACCCCTCTTTCGGCATGAGTGAAAGATTTTGAAAGGTGCCCCAAACCCTATCTGGGGAATTTTTTTTGGACGCAAACAAAACATACAAAACATACATACCTGACTTTTAGTACTATAAAAAAAAAAATTTAAAATACTAACATACATTCATACATTGCATCTACATTATTATCATATTTTCACCAGAGAACGGCGCCCTTAATCAACAAAAAGTGATAGTGATAGCATCTAAATATTTGACTGTGGTGATGACCATGCCCATAGTATTATGTGGAAATTGTGTTAATTTGCTTAAAAAACACATTTTCATCTATATATTGCTCAAAATCACCTACGAAAATACTTCTTAAAAAAAAACAATAAACCAAAAAGGAGCGCAACACGGCGATAACCGCCTTATCAAATGCAAACAAAAACGAAATGGCTGCGATAACGATGTTATCTGAATATTTTGCAACAGACTTTTATCTACTAATATACGAGCGCTGTTGTGCTACGAAGCGTCGACACTACCAGGAGAAGAAGGTGCATTTGATTTAGTCTGGAAGAGAGAAGCCTTCAAGTAACTGCTTACAGTTTCGCGGTAAAAATAATAACGCTGTTTGCATAGAGAAGTTTGAAAAGAAGTGACTCATTGGAGCGGCCAATTCACATAAGTTTATACTTACAATAAATACATACATACATACTCAAGGTGGCATTCCAATTCAAACAAAAAAAGAAGTGACTTTTTAATTTCGATTGCATTAAGAAATTTGTGATATTTATTACGAAATGTGTTAAAAACAAAATTACTCATTTGGGTTTAAATCTAGCAACAATACAGCACTGAACATGGATTATAAGTATCTGTTATTGGTAAGTCGGAGCTCTTTATTATTCATTGAACTACTAATGCTATATTCTGAGGAAAAGTTCTAACATACATACAGTATTGGTCATATCAATAGAACCACATTTCAAAAGTGGTACTATATGGCACTTATGTTTATATATTTATTGTTAAGAATTTTCATTTAAAATACAACTCATTCCAAACATCCTAACAAACCCCATATAAACCCAAGACAGAAACTTCGTAGAAAACTAAAAAACTTAAAAACAAATTTTACCCAAATTTTGACCTTTTATCTTGAATTCATTTGAGTAAATATACGGTTCCGTAGCCAGTTCAATTTTAGTCTGATACAGTGCAAGATTCAAACCTAAAGTAGACGCTTCCTGCATGAAATCCGTTTTCGATGTCAAAAGTCCTACTTGCCTTAGCTCAGTTTTTGTTGTATAAAATGTAGGTAGAATTGAAGGCTTCAGTGCAAATACACACAATGTAAATAATTTAGTAGACAGGTATTGTAATATATTCGTCTTGCCATTTATAAAGGAAAGAAATAGGAACTGCTTCAAAAATAAAATATGTAAATATACATAAGTACATATTTGTTAATTTTCCCCTAAATTCAAGAAGTTCGTTACTTGCAGCCAACAAGTTTTGTAAGAGGGGGGCGTCTTAGTGAGCATCTCTTCATAATCTACCACATTAGAAAAATGTCTAGGTTTCGGAGTACATGTAAAAATAAGCAAAACTCTGCGAATTTTTTGAAGTTTTAATTTCTTCAATATTCGTTAAATAAAGTTAAATTACGGACCATTACAACAAATTCATATTTAATCAGAAGAAATTCGTTGTTGGTTTAATTTTGAATTAAAATCACAGACTTTCCCCCATACAATATTTTTACACGTCATACATATTTTTCAGTTCTTCTCTCCACCGTTTTGCGTTTCCATTACCTTTTGCGCCGTCTGAATACGCAATTTGAAATTATAAAGCGTTTGAACTAATTTACTTGCATTTTCCGTTTAAATTTTCATGGAAACACCCATATGTGAGGGTTTTTTGTTTACAACCAGCATATACTTTGAATTTCATTAAAATCGATAATATTTACCATTTCCGCCCGCATTAAAATATTATTTTTAACTTGTCAATTAAATTGATTTTATATTTCAAACAGGTGGCATATTAAAATATTTCGTTTAACTTACTTATTTAATATTTAATTCATTTTAACTTTTTGAAAATGCGGCAACCCACTTAAGGGATATTTTCGAAATATTTCCTTTTTAAACTACTTTCGTTTGACATCCACAATGTTGATACTTTATTTCGCTTATTAATTAATCGATTTTAATTTTGTAAACAGGTGGCAGCCCTCTTAAAAATTTTTTCTGATAGAGATTAAATACATACATATGTAGCCGAGAACATGGCTATTTATTAAGTGGCAGNTCATTTTAACATTTTGAACATGCGGCAACCCACTTAAGGGATATTTTCGAAATATTTCCTTTTTAAACTACTTTCGTTTGACATGCACAATGTTGATACTTTATTTAGCTATTTATTAAGTGGCAGCTCCTAGAATTATTTAAACCAATAATTTGAGNATTTAATTCATTTTAACTTTTTGAAAATGCGGCAACCCACTTAAGGGATATTTTCGAAATATTTCCTTTTTAAACTACTTTCGTTTGACATCCACAATGTTGATACTTTATTTCGCTTATTAATTAATCGATTTTAATTTTGTAAACAGGTGGCAGCCCTCTTAAAAATTTTTTCTGATAGAGATTAAATACATACATATGTAGCCGAGAACATGGCTATTTATTAAGTGGCAGCTCCTAGAATTATTTAAACCAATAATTTGAGAACCGTTTTTAATCTACTTAATACTAATCAGTAAGAAGGGAAAAAATTAAACAATTGCTTTTTGGATCAATAAAACATACTCGAAAATGTATGTATGTACATATATATGTACGTATGTATTTCTAACATTTAACATGTCATGCAGCTGTCTATGAGTAAAGGGAAAATAGTAGGAGAAAAATGTACGAGTATGACTGATAAGAANGTATTTCTAACATTTAACATGTCATGCAGCTGTCTATCAGTAAAGGGAAAATAGTAGGAGAAAAATGTACGAGTATGACTGATAAGAATTTTTTCAAATAGTATATAATCATAAATTTTACCCTGAAAAATTGTAACAGTCCCCCACAGGAAAGAAGATACCAATTGTCTTCAAGTTACAATCATAAGAACCGTTGTTTTGTAACTAAACAATAAATAGTCTTAAAACTGAAAGTATTGTAATGCTAAGTAGGTAATTTGTAATAAAAATCGTCACAGTATCATCCTTTGTAGAGCAATTGCATTTTAAGAGCACCGAACGAAATGTACAGTATATCAATTCTTTTTTTTTCTTCTTTTTTTATTTTCCAATGTATGCAAAAAGAAATAATTGGTCGCAGCCTAGGGCTCAAAATGTTAGATATAAATATTCCCTTTCGTGCGTTTGGTCCAAATTAGCCACTAGAATTATTGAATTGATAACCTCCTCCTTTTTTTGAAGTCAGTTAAAAGCATTGAAAAGGTTATACATATTGCACTGTAGGAATGCCAAAAATGACACAAAAAGCGCCGAGACACGTGAACTCAATTTTGAGTCGGATCTGTATACCGTTTTTCTAGATCAGGTTATTTCCCGAAGATATGTTCATTTTAAGTTTACATTGCGAATGAAAAAAAAGCAAACTTTAACAAGGAAAATGTTACTCATACTCGTGGACGAGTTCGGCAATGTAGGATGTGTCGTATGAGTTTTTTTTTATTTCTTGCTCCTATTGCAGAAATAAATTATTGCACATTTTAATTTGACCATACAAAACTCGTTTGTTTATCCATCGGTTTAATACAAATTAAAACAATTACAAACGATTTGTTACTTTTTTAATTTTTTCCTTGCTAATGTTTGAATTTTTTTTTCATAAAAAATTTAAATTTTACGAAAATGACCTGATCTGGCACAACGGTATACAGATCCATAATCTACGACCCAAAATAAAGTTTACTTATTTTGGCGTTGTTCTGTGTCATTTCAAAACTCGAGATTTTCCCTACTGTGTTATTATATATTTTGTTATAGATTTTTAAAATTCATTAGTATTATTGGTTTTAAAAATAACTTTAAAAGCGTTTGGCTATTTCGTAAAATAATCTATTGTGGATATATCAAATAATATGATAGGCTATGACTGATAAACATTTTTAAATGCCCTTTGATTTTATTTGCCGATAGACAGTTCATACATTTTACTAAGAGCTTAGCTGAGGTTCTCGGACATTTGTGGTGAGCACCCTGATAATATGACACAAATGGAATAACCTGCAGTTTTCCCCACCTCCAAACAGCAGATAGTTTTTATGAGAAGTTCATCTTTTAATGGTATAAATACATATCGTCGTTTAAAGTACAAAACCGCGTAACTGACATTTTTGGCCAAAAATTGAATTTGCTGAAATATACCAGCCAGAAATGCGATTGCTTTATAAAAGATAGAACCTCTTTGAAATATGAGTGTTTTTACTCTCTACAAAATAATTTATGCAACCTCACATACGCGGTTTTGTACTGTAAACGGCGATATGTACACCCCGAGCGTTGTCATTTTTTTCTGAGGGGCGACCGATTTAGAAAACAGATTTTTTTTTGTGGTCGCATCTTAGGTCCTGGATATAAAAATTCAGCAATTTTATTTTATATAAATTTATTAGATCATAAAAGATTTAAATCGGTTATAAAAACGTAGTCGTTTTTCTAACGGTTAAAAATTACTTCTGATCGAAAAAAAATAAAAATCACATAATAACGATTAAATTGAGATTTCATTAATTAAATTTAGACTTTATTATAAAAAGTTACAATTAAAACGCATGCGTGATGGCCTAAGTTTATTAAACTCTTCATCTTTTAATTATACAAACTATAATTTGCATCTATTAAATTTGAATTGGATTTATGTATGTTTTTATTAGAAACACAGTCAAAGATAATTCACAAATTTTAAAATTTCTTACGCCTTATTTTTAATTTTATTTCTCAGGTTCTTTCTTTATCGGTTATACTAATACTCTCTACTGCCCAACACGAAAATATACCCTACGAGGATGTGCCAGATATTTGTGCGAAATGTGTGTGCTTAACAGCACATGACACTGATAAACGCTACCACCACTTGTTAAGTTGTACTTCAAAGAAATTTCAGCATATTTTAGCGCGATGGCCAGAGGAATTTGGCAAGAAGCACGACAGTAAGGGCAACACAAATTTAAAAAAAAAAAAAATGTCAATTGTTGCTTAACATAGTACTGGGGGTTTCTAATTTTCTAGATGTGGATATTGTGGCCACTTTCTCGGGCAATAATATAGAGCTGCTGCAGCAGTTGCCAGCCACAAACGCCACACTGACTTTTTCATGTCGCCATTGTGGCATCAAGTACCTGCAGGCGCCCACTTTCATGGATGTGCCTTTCATACGCAGACTGGATTTGAGTTGGAATGAAATTGCTAGCGATGAGCTGACGCCCGATGTATTTCGTGGTCCATATCGGGTGATGCATTATGAACCCATAGCATTGGTTGACTTGGATTTGAGCCATAATCGGCTGCATGCACTGGATCGGAAAATCTTCGAACACACAGCAAATTTAACAAAATTAAATTTGAGCTACAATCAATTTAGGGTTTTGAATGCGCCAACGATTTCGGCGTTGTCATCGGCGACGGAGTTGCAGGTAGCATTATCATGAATAAATACTAACTAATACCTAATAGAAATGCTCATCCCCTTAAATTTCGGCTGTATTTCAGGAACTTGATTTGTCCCACACTGCCATTAAATCATTGTCGGCTGCAATTTTCAAATCATTAGTTAATTTGCGCATATTGAATTTGTCTGGAAATGATTTGACCATCGTGCCGGATAAGCTGCAATTAATTGGCAGAAGTCTCGTGTCTTTGAATTTGGCGCAAAATCCCATTGCACGTTTTACGGAGGAGAGTTTTATTGGGCTGAAATCACTGCAGCGGCTAAATATCAGTTATATGCCGGTACTGAAAACTATAGGTAAAAGTGTATTCACACGCTTGGAAACGCTAAAACGACTGGACTGTTCACATAACCCGAAATTGGTTGAATTCGATTTGGAGAGTCTTACTCATAGCAGTAATCTGACAAATGTATGTAGAAATGCTATTTTTCGTTTAATATTTAGTAATTAACAAAACGTTTTATGTAGCTTTGTTTAAAAAGTGCAAATTCGTTATGATTTTTATTTTTCCGATTTGAATACGACTTTCTTTTCATCAATAATAATCCGTTAAACATATCTGACCGTTTCCTCCAGATTTCATTTTTTTCGAGCACACTAAATGTGAGACTATAAATAATTGTTATTTTAATCTTTTTTCGTACTAACCATTATAATAAAAATTAAACTATTTCTATCATTACTACGGTGACCAACTGTAATCTAGTTCAAAGGACAGTTCTTTTTACCAAGGTTCTACACTTTTTTCTAAAAAACTATTCTGTCCTTAATTCTTTGAAAGTACTTTTTTGATACGATATCATAATACATCAATGCCTTTCATATATGGTATGTATCATGATAAAAACATAGCAAGGTATAACCGTTCTCTCAATTTGTCGTCCATGATTTTTTTTTGAAGTTTGCCAACATTTTAAAATCATATAAAAGTGAAAATAAAAAATTGAAATTGTTCGAAATTGTTGTTGCTTGAGATTGAAAATGAAAATGTGTGTGTGAGTTTGTGAGTAAATTTAAAAATTAAATTGTTTGGAAACGTCAAGAATTTTAAAAGTGACTCTCAGCGGTTCTACCTTACTATATTTTTATCATGGTATGTATTACAGCCTGATACATACAAACTTTGAAGAAAGAGCATAGAAAACAAAATAGTTGGAATTAAACTTGTCGAGGCGAGTGGATCCATGGATCCATGGATGGAATGGTGCACCATTCTTATTGAAGAAAATGAAAAAATGTGAAATTAAGGTTTTGCAAAGCTTATTTTGTTTTGTTGTCTAATACTTCACACAGTGATTCACTATGGGTTAAGTTACGACTTGCCCAGAATATAAGGTTAAGAGGTTGACGGACATAATGACCGACCCCTTTAACCGTAGCTGACCGGAGACCAAGCCGAAGGGAAATGCCAAAACTACGTGGTACTCTCAGCTCTCCGGAAGGAGGTGTGCACGCTATTCAACAAGGCCAAGCGCACGGGATGCTGGGAGGAATACACAGCTAAACTAACGAGCTACTGCAAATAGATCAGGTAGGCTAAGATAAAAAGTTTCAGAACCTTCTGTGAAGGTATCTCGAACACTCCAGTAGCTGCAAGGTTAAACAAGGCTCTAGCCAAAACGACGGTCGATTCGGAACTAGCACTTCAGCTTCCGGATGGCATCTATTCATATAGCAAAGATGAGAGGGCAGCCACTCGGTTTACAACACTATTCCCGGAGGCTATTACCTTTGAACTGGAGCGTGAGGTCCGGCGAACTAGACCACGACCATGTGACTGGAAACTGGCAAGAAGTTTTTTCACCCAGAACACAGCCCTGTATCAACTGACAACCGAAATTCAGGATGCTCTTGAATGCGGAGAAACAGTGCTCTGCGCTTTCCTCGATATAGAAGGGGTGTTTGACAATACGTCGCACTCTGGAGTGCGAAGAGCACTAGAGAAGAGAAACGTGCAGCCAGTGATCTGCAACTGGGTGGATCGCTGCTGCGTACTCGAGTTGCTGAAACCAAGGAGGGGACAGCGTGATACAACTACTAACAACAAAGGACCTCCCTCAGGAATCGGTTTTATCCCCTCTTCTGTGGAGCTTAGTGGTTTATGAATTCCTTCAGCTTCTCTCTGATAATGGTATCCGCTGCCAAGGCTATGCGGATGACATAGTGATCATTGTCAGGAAAAAGTTTGAGAGCACCCTCTGTGACATTATTCAAAGAGGTCTAAGATTAACAAAAGGATGGTGTTCCAAGTTACGGCTTAGCATTAATTCGGCCAAAACCGCCATCATCCCTTTTACTAGCCCGGCAGTGGGCATGAGGGACATAACCCTGGAGGGGGTCGCGGTCAACGTCCAGGGAGGAAAATCCTGAGGTTGTAGCCCCAAGACCTTCTTGGTGATAGTACAGCCAATGATTACCTATGCGGTGGTGGCTGACTAACCTACAAAGACTGGCACGCACATATCCGACGACAGCGCTGGAAGTAGTCCTCGAACTCGAACCTCTTCACATAACCATAGAGCAGGTAGTCAAAAGAACCCTACTTAGTTTTGCTAGAGAGGGATGTGGAAAAGGAAAGGGCATATCCTCTAGTAATATGGAGAAGCTAGGGTCCTCGCTCCCGCTTGTTCTGTTCCCTAGAGATAACATAGGAATAAACATAGCATTTGAGATGAGATTCAAGATAAAGTTATGCAGCACAGCAGCCTGGAGTGTCCCCGAACTCGAGGGATTACTCGAAGACCCCAGAAGGAGTAGGGGCTGGAGACTTTGGGTCCAGATCAAGAATCAAGCAGAAGTCTATGCCATCTACCTATGGGCGGAGACAATCATGAGTCTGCAGAATACGTAAGAGGAGTTTAGTTCATGTACATATTCATATTCATTCAAGTTCATTTTCATGTTCTCGTCGGGTAGCAGAGTGACTTCACGGTTGACCAAAGCTTACTCACAAGAGGTGAACGTTGCGGGATCGGGCTGGCGATGGCTATCACGCTCATTGTCTAGGACAGCCGCTTTAGCTGGAAAGTTTGGACCCTTAAAGTCACCTACCACGATACGGTTTTCACTCGTGGGGAGGGTACCTTCTTATGTCGGCGCGATATCCTGTCGGGCAGCAAAAACGTTAAATATTTCGAGGTCGACATCGTCTGACCGAAAAGCTATGCCATGACATTCTAGGGTAGTGCCCCTCCGGTCGATGTTTTCTTCGATGAGAACGCTAGGCCTCTCCCTTTATCTCGCTCGCGACCTTTACGGATCATATTGTAGCCTTTCCTGTTTTAAAAATTTAAGCAACATAAAAACGATCGCATATTATCTAAAAAGCTTAAATCTATTATAATCGATCTCTTTTACCAAACAAATAATAAACATCAGAATTAATCTTTTTAAAATTCTTTCTTCATATTATTAACAGTTCGATATTTCGTATTGTGCTCTGACTACGATTTCTCTATTCATGAATGTGACGCAAGAATCGCATACGGACATAGCAACGCTCGCCAAACCATGGCCACATTTGCATACATTCCAAAGCATTGGTAACCCTTGGTACTGCGATTGCGATCTGATTCAAACAATGGAATACATTGGCGCAGAAGGGGATACAAATATCAATCAGCCGCGTTGTGATACACCTTACTTCCTCGCAGGTGCACTCGTGTCCAATTTGTCTTCACAGTATATATGCAACCTGAAAATTCCTAAGCAGTACAAAGCCATCCTTGAGGAGCCGCCACGTTTTCTGCGAAAACGCTACATAATATTGACCGTCATCGTAGCGGCTGTAGTGATATCGGTCGGTGTTATGCTTGGCTTTGCGATCGCTGCCATACGCCGGCGACTAAAACGTGATGACTTCGGCGTTGAACCAATACGCTACACGAGTGTGCGCAGTAGTAATTTGTCCGCATTTTCTCAAGGAAATACCAATTCGATAATTGTGAATGGCAATGGAGTGGCGAACGCCAGTGCATGACTGTAGTATAAATGCGTAAATATAAATACTTGCAAATTTTGCGTATTTACTATCCTAATTTATAGTGTACATTAAGTATTTACTACAATTTTCTTTTAGTTAAGTGCCTTTTTATTTTTATAAATAATTAAGGTTTATAAGTATGTATAGTTCAGATGCTAAAATGTTTTTGTATATTTTTGAAATTTTGCAAATGAATGCCTTTTGGGTGCCTCCTGTGTCACTACTCATAATTAGAGTATGGATATTTTTACTACCAAAGATGTAATATGTGTATGTATAGTTTGTACAGTATTTTAAAATGTTAAATGAAATATTTGAAAGTTTTTGAAAATAATAATTTATTTATTGCTCTTGTATTACACAACGTTGCACATAAGAATTGCCATTTGTGGTATGTTTGTGTACTTAACTATGTAAGAATAGAATAAGAAAATATTTTTAAAGTTTTAACAAGTTTACAATTTTAAAATAAATCCAACCAAGAAATTAATTTATCAAAAACGGTATTTTTAATCAATAACAGCAAATATAATTATCGTCTAATGTAGGTTTGAATTTTGTGAAAACGATTTAGTGATTTTTTATAATAAAATTTGCCAAAATTCAAAGTTGGTTAATGTTTTATGTAGAAACATAATACATATCCATTATATTTTCTTAAAGAAAGTAGGAACAAATCTTATGAATGCCAAGTACTTAAATCACTTGGAACATAACTAAAAAACACACTTTGAACAAAAATCATTTTCTTTGCTTTTTTATTTGTAATTAATGGGCGGCCGCTGGAGCCGAGTGGATAGACACACGCACTACCACTCAAAGTTCGAACCCCAGTCTTTTTCTAACAGCTGTTATGTTATCAAAAAGCATACCACAAACAGTTAACAAAAATGTGATCGCCAAATATGTATTTGTAATGAATTTATTCTTAAGGAGCTTTATTCAATTTGGTAACGCTATGACATTACAATAAAAGGCATTAAGATTAAAGCTACCTCCGCTTTTTGTGCTAAAAAAGTATACACAAAAGTGTAGTTAATCGATTTTAAGGCATAGTTTATGTTGGCGGAACCGGATTAAATGTGCAGACATAAGCTCTCATTACAGTGGCCACACCCAAATGTGAATGAAAGCCGTATTTTCGTTTACGAAAGCAATGTTTAAATTTAGTGGTATATAAAAGAAGTTCACATACTCTTGCAACGTGAGAGTAGAGTTTAAAATGGAAATTAAAATATAACGGTAAGCAAAATCCACACATTTTAACGCTAATCTTATCAACCAATAGATAAAGTGTAGTGGTCGGAAAGTTTGGAAAATCGGCAGCGAAAAATGTGGGGTATGGACAATTAACCTTTTTGTTTATTCATGATTTTAAGTATGACATATTACGACAATTGCGCTATAAAACCTTCGTCTTAAACTTTCATCTCACATCTGGTAAAATTAACTTTTATGTGGATTGAATATTAAATAAGTTACATCTTTAATTCTTAAAAACATTTACATCAATGGATTTTATCCAGTTTAATAGTTTGGGAGTGTACATATACATATTTACAAACAATTAAAATCAAAAACTTGAGTAAGTATATGTAAGCACATACATAGTGCATATACACTTATGTAGTTATGCATTACATTTGGAAAAATCAACGAATAATAAACACAAAGTAAGAAGTATTGCTAATCAGTAAACTCTTATCTGACTGTTTGTTTGCTATGCCATTTGAAATTCTAATTACTTAAGTCTCACTCTATCCTTCGCCGCAACTAATATTTTTCTTTAACAGCGCTTAGTCGCTTTAACATTCACTCTCCAATATTTCTTCATCGCCCATGCTTGTCCTTGGCGCTGTTTCATCCAACTTGAATATATTAATTGCTTGCTTTTGTGCTAGAAAATTGCGCATTTCTGCAAAGTTATCACGTTCCTTTAATTTCTTGTTTCTTCGTTCAAACTCCAAATCAGCGGAACCGCCGCTGTCGCTTTCATCACTCTGTTCTACACTGCTGTTACTCATATCTACTGTTTTTTTATCGGTCTCCAAGCTCTTTGAATTCTTGTCTTTACCAAAGAAGTCATCAACATTAATACCTTTGGCTGCTAACACTTGGCGTTCCTTCTCTAGCATGTCATGTCGTATCGGATCGATACGATCTTTTAATTGCTTCAGTACCGGCCGGAATTTTCCCTTTGTTATACGTTTTTCAAAGTTTAGAATTTCCATGTCGTGATCCGTATTACGCTTTGCCTTAGTCTCAGCTTCTTCCTGTTCCTTTTCAGATTTCGCCTTTTGTTCATCATACATGTATGCATAGAAATCATCACGAGTTTCTACATCATTATGATTTTGAGAAATTTCAATGCGCAAAAAACTTTCAGGATATTCATCATCGGCGTCTTCGGCCTTTTCGCACTGCAGTGTTGTAAGTTTATCTTGATTGTCTAGTTTGCTATTTAAGAATTTATTGTACACCAACATTAGTCGTTGGAAATCGTCAAAGCAAACGGATAATGCACTTTCTATTGCGCGCATATTATTCGCTACTTGCAGTAGCTGCTTGCCGTTATCTTTTCGTTCTGACTCAGCTTCTGTGAGTCGCTGTAGTGTTATGTCTAGCGCCTGGCATTCTCCAGCAACAGCAACCATGCAAGCGCTCAGTTTAAGTGAAGAGTCCTGCAGCACTGCGACAGGACCGCCGCGATTTTGCATCGTCTTGGTGGCATTTAATGCCTGTAATTCCAGCTGCTTCTTTTTATTTAATTCAAAAGCTAAATTTCTGAAGTGATTATCTTCTTCCTGCACTAGCTGTCGGATGAGACAATCGATTTTAACCAGCTCAGCGTTCAACTCACTTATTGAAGGTTTGGTTGAGATCGTAAAAGCAAGCCGTAACAAAAATTGAGATTGAACATATGCAAATATGTTGTGAAAGTCCTAGAATAGGTAAGCAAAATAGGTAACAATCTTTTTTAGTAAAGCACATTTCATACACATACTTTAATATGCTTCGGGCTATAATCCGTAACGTTATTTTTAAAATATTCACATTCGCGCAACTCTTCCATCGGCGAGTAATACTGTGAAAAACGCGTGGGTAATGGATACTGCGCTTCTAATTTGCGAGTCGCTTCATACAATATCTCTGTCACTTCCTTTGCGGATGTAATACAGTCCCATGCACGCTCTATTTGTCGAGATCTGTAATTAAATGACAGTAACAGTTTAATTTAGTTTCAGTACATTATTAGTTGAGCTCACTCTATTAACTCCTGCTGCTTCATTATAAGTATTTCGTTGAAATAAGTCATATTGCGTCGAATACAATTTCCGAATTCATCAATTGTGCGTATCAAACTATCTAATTCACTCTCAACAATTTTATTACGAAATATAAATATATTTTTAACTATGTAAATAGCACTGAAACTGGCCGTCAAGAGCAAGGATGGTACTAATGTTAAGCGCAATGCTTTCGGCGTAATGAAATGTTCCAAAATGGTTGTACCCAGCAATATGCAAGTTGTCCGTGCCGTGAAGATTTCACCGCTTACTGGTTGACATCTGAAACTTTCACCCGAGATAGCAGCAACGCCTGCACTGCTGGCGTCTGTTTGATCCGGAGCCAACACTGGCTGCTTTACATGCCGCAAACACTGTTCCAAAGCTTCTACATGGTCAACAAGCAATCGCTTGGAATAGAGGATTTTGTTAATAAGATGATCTGTAATAGCCTATCATCGTGACGAGTTGATTAGTGAAAAACGTTCACACAATTGTATAAACACACAATCACTCACCCGCTTTTGCTTCACCTCATCAGTGAACTGACTTCTAAATTGTGGCTGAAAAAATGATTCCATTACTGATGCCCTACCTTCCGTGTGTGATACTGTTGCTCGATTGTTATGCAAACCACAAATTTTCATATCTACACTAACATACACTTTTTAAAAATGCATAAATCGGCGTTTTTGAATAACAGGCGAAAAACTAACCGCTGATACCTTTTTCGGTATTTATTCACATTTAGGGATTTCGGAAAAACATCGATGCATCGAAAATATCGATGTTTTGCTTCGATGCATCGAAAATTTTCCACCCGATGTATAAATAGTCGATGTATCGATGCATCGATGTATCGATGTTTTTTGAAAACTGACATCTACGGTACATTGAACCGTCATTCCAGTTTTTCAATTGTTCAAGAAAAAGAAGTGACTTTGGCCAAAAAATTTAAATGGCTGCAAGAAGTTCCGTTAGAAACATAATTAGCTCAGTTGCAGTAATTTATTTCAAATTTTCTACAATTTCGCTAATAACATATTTTGTTGTGAAACATTATCTGAAAAATCCTATGCAAATCGATGCATTGATGTATGCCTTTCGATGCATCGAAAAATATCGATGTACATTTCAATGCATCGAATCAAAGAAAAACATCGATGTATTTTTGCCACTGAAATCCCTATTCACATTTAATAACAGATTGGATTAGGTCGATATTCATCGATATTTTAACAATGCACGATATACTTATCTTGTAGGAAAGTGAATGTGGCGCGATCAGTGTGACCACGTTATTCGTAATTCCTCAAAACGTTCGGATGCGCTTTACATGCTTTACACAACAAAGTTGTTAAATCGCTCCGCAAATTTTTGAACAAAAAGCTTTCCGAAGTTTTATAAAGAGCTAAATACACCACACAAGTGGCTTGTCGAATATTGTTCAGGCCTTTTTTCCCGTTTCGCCATACACCATGCAAACATGACTCGTTCAAGAAAAGAATTTTAGTTATCTTACGATTCACAATGTAAAAGAGTTTGGTTTTCTTTGATTATAGAAAAGCAAAACAAAATACACGTTTTTTTCATAAAAATATAAGCTTACAACGTATATTTTTTTGATTTTAAATTTACATTTAAGAAAACTACATTCAGTGCAATATCTACGATTTGAGTTTTTCAGTTTATAGAAACACAAGCGTTAATTATGTTCTTAACTATTGATATTATTCTTAATTAGGCATTGGTATTACACTTCATCTATATTTTGCACATAAATAACACATAATTACATATATTTTATCCTCTAAAAGAATTTTTTCTAATCATGAGGCGAAACTCCCCACAGTAAGTGCTGCCATGTGCGAAAACGAAAACGCTGCACACAACCCAAAGTACTCCTCGGGGACCAATTGGAGAAAAACTTCGAAAAGGTTTATTACTGTATATAATGTGCTACAAACGTACCAACCAGTTGGCCGATTCATTTGAGTGAGAGTTTTTGAACTGTAAACAACACAACAGCACCGGTAAACTACATACCAAGCCAGCAAAATCATCGTAAACGAGCTCGAGACTAGATATTTTCTTGAAGAAAACCCGGCTAAAAAGTCGTTTATGATAGCCTACGAACAGTCGTAAACGGATCGAAAAAGCATTCGTATGCGAATATTATATATTATAAAATATTGTGGTTCATGAAAAGTTTCCAACAAAATCAAAATTTTTTCTTGTGCTGACAAATTACTGCAAGCCTCGTTATTTTAGTTTTTCTTTCTTTTATCGTTTACGAGCCTTTCTCTAAAGCCAAAAATACAATAACGCAGTGGCAGTGGCAGTTTTTCGAAATCAGCTGTTTTTTAGAAAGTGTGGTGTCCAATGAAGCGGCTCACAACACAGCAGTGGCAGCTGGCAGTACTGCTGTTTAGCCCAAATTCTAAATTCAGTGCCACTGCCTTCATCGCAGCAAACTTCGCATGCTGAATTTGACATAAATAAAATGCAGCCAAGTTTTTTGGTGCTAAGAAACGCTTCCAGCAGGAATTAATGATAATTTGGGATACTTATCTGTTAAGAAACAAAGCTATTTTATTTTCATCGTTTCAGATACAACCCTGACTCTGATTGACATTTCTATTTCGAAATTAATTTGACAAATTCGAAACTCCGCCATCTTTCTTTTTTCGCGAATCCCCTCGCTAGTGTGAAGGTGAGAATTTGAACAAATACATTTTTTAATTAATTTGATAGTAAATTACTTTAATTTAGAGCAAAAATGTGTAAAATGCTTCTAAAATAGCATGTGGTTTTGAGACGCACTGAAGTGTTTGGCGAAATTCTACGTAAAATGAATTTTAAGGCTTGCACACGTGTTTTGCTCGAATTGCGATACAAGTGGCAGTTGTTAATTTATTGATTCTTTGCTATTTTTTATAGGTAAAACACAAAATGCAGTTGTTTGTTCGTGGTTTTGAAACTGTTGAACCTTTCGAGGTGCTGACTACTGCCACTGTTGGCGATGTAAAGGTGAGTAACTATTAGTCCAAATATGATTGGTTTATTGATGACTGGTCAACAATGACAAGTGCTACCATTTCTAACCCAACTTTATACATTTACCAAAAACGCTAATTTTACTTATTTGATTCCAGACACAAATCGCACAAGTTTATGGCTTGAATACCGAAGATATCGCATTGAATTGTGAGGGTAATGCCCTCTGCAATGATGCCGCTGTGACATCTTTGGCCTCATTCGAGTTGGATATCACTGTGCCAATGTTGGGTGGTAAAGTGCACGGTTCTTTGGCGCGTGCCGGTAAAGTTAAGGGACAGACGCCCAAGGTGGAGAAACAGGAAAAGAAGAAGAAGAAGACTGGCCGTGCAAAGAGGAGAATCCAATACAACCGTCGTTTCGTGAACGTTGTTCAAGGCTTCGGTCGTCGCCGAGGCCCCAATGCCAACTCCAACTAAGCTAATTGTTTCTTGTGGGCTTCTGCTTTTTTACGTGTAAAATAACATTGATTTTCGCAAAATTATATTAAAGTAATATAGCCAACTAATTTTCGCTGCATACTATAAAATTACTCACTAGTTTTTTCAAGGACAATTTATTTATTATTAATTGCATATGTTTTACATTTTAGTAAGCAAAGTCGGCTTTCTTTTTTTCTACAAAGTACCAGCGATACCAGTATTCGCAGAATAATATAAACAAAGCTATCATGAAACCTGTAAAAAAATTATATTAGTAAAACGAAGTCAGTTCGGAAATTCATCATACCAAACAACAAAACCATGAAGCAGCCTTGCATATCATCCAAATTAACTTTATGATTCGTAATTTGGCGCATTCCGCCATGACCATTACATTTGTCCATAGAAGGTAAATTAATCTGATGCCAACGTTCAATAAAACCCATTTGAAACATGCGCGTTATTTGATCGTTGATTAACTGTAAGTAAGGACTATCTCTTGGCACCAGTAATCCAATCTGTTCATCTACAAAAGTTTCCCGTCCCAATGAAAACTTGCATTCCTTATCTTTCTCGAACTGTCTCTGTATAATCAATTGAAGGTTGATACGCCAATCCACGTTTACGCGTTTACCTTGCTGCACAGCGCCAATATCCTCGCCTTGAAGATTATTGTATATTATCGCACGTTGCACAAAATCGCGGAAATTGTCGCGGGTTGATATCTAATGGTATTTTAAATTAGCGGTCTTTTAGAAACGTATATCGTCGGTTAAAGTACAAAACTGCGTATCGTCATTCTGCAAGACCGCGTAACTGGCATTAGCTGCCAAAACTTGGATTTGCTCACACAAGCTCTTGGCTCAATCCTTATCCATTCGTGCTGGCAAGATATGCGATTGCTTTATAAAAAAAAAAA
>NW_016159780.1:20707-47834 GCF_001687245.7 Rhagoletis zephyria | reverse complement strand
AAAATGCAGTTGTTTGTTCGTGGTTTTGAAACTGTTGAACCTTTCGAGGTGCTGACTACTGCCACTGTTGGCGATGTAAAGGTGAGTAACTATTAGTCCAAATATGATTGGTTTATTGATGACTGGTCAACAATGACAAGTGCTACCATTTCTAACCCAACTTTATACATTTACCAAAAACGCTAATTTTACTTATTTGATTCCAGACACAAATCGCACAAGTTTATGGCTTGAATACCGAAGATATCGCATTGAATTGTGAGGGTAATGCCCTCTGCAATGATGCCGCTGTGACATCTTTGGCCTCATTCGAGTTGGATATCACTGTGCCAATGTTGGGTGGTAAAGTGCACGGTTCTTTGGCGCGTGCCGGTAAAGTTAAGGGACAGACGCCCAAGGTGGAGAAACAGGAAAAGAAGAAGAAGAAGACTGGCCGTGCAAAGAGGAGAATCCAATACAACCGTCGTTTCGTGAACGTTGTTCAAGGCTTCGGTCGTCGCCGAGGCCCCAATGCCAACTCCAACTAAGCTAATTGTTTCTTGTGGGCTTCTGCTTTTTTACGTGTAAAATAACATTGATTTTCGCAAAATTATATTAAAGTAATATAGCCAACTAATTTTCGCTGCTTACTATAAAATTACTCACTAGTTTTTTCAAGGACAATTTATTTATTATTAATTGCATATTGTAATGTTTTACATTTTAGTAAGCAAAGTCGGCTTTCTTTTTTTCTACAAAGTACCAGCGATACCAGTACTCGCAGAATAATATAAACAAAGCTATCATGAAACCTGTAAAAAAAATTATATTAGTAAAACGAAGTCAGTTCGGAAATTCATCATACCAAACAACAAAACCATGAAGCAGCCTTGCATATCATCCAAATTAACTTTATGATTCGTAATTTGGCGCATTCCGCCATGACCATTACATTTGTCCATAGAAGGTAAATTAATCTGATGCCAACGTTCAATAAAACCCATTTGAAACATGCGCGTTATTTGATCGTTGATTAACTGTAAGTAAGGACTATCTCTTGGCACCAGTAATCCAATCTGTTCATCTACAAAAGTTTCCCGTCCCAATGAAAACTTGCATTCCTTATCTTTCTCGAACTGTCTCTGTATAATCAATTGAAGGTTGATACGCCAATCCACGTTTACGCGTTTACCTTGCTGCACAGCGCCAATATCCTCGCCTTGAAGATTATTGTATATTATCGCACGTTGCACAAAATCGCGGAAATTGTCGCGGGTTGATATCTAATGGTATTTTAAATTAGCGGTCTTTTAGAAACGTATATCGTCGGTTAAAGTACAAAACTGCGTATCGTCATTCTGCAAGACCGCGTAACTGGCATTAGCTGCCAAAACTTGGATTTGCTCACACAAGCTCTTGGCTCAATCCTTATCCATTCGTGCTGGCAAGATATGCGATTGCTTTATAAAAAAAAAAACCATTTTGAAATATGAGTGTGTTTACTCTCTAGAAAATAATTTACATAATTCACATACGCGGTTTTGCATTTTGTTGGTACGCGGTTTTGTACTTTAAACGACGATATGTATTTTTTGTTGTATGCTTACCGTTGAATATTTTTCGAAGTAGGAACCGTTCCGCAAACCAAACTGTTGAATGTCTCTAGATGCAAATATTTGGAAAAAATAATCTATACCTGGCTGAAACTGTGGAAAAGTCAGAAAGGCAACCAAGTTTCCGCTGTATGTTGTGACTAGAACAATTACAACAATCCACCATACACCGATCACTAGGCGACCACTATCCGCTTTGGGTAGGTACATGCCGCCTTGCAAAGTAAGAAATAAAAGTGTGAATTTCTTGATGATCTACGATGGGCTATCAAGGCATTCTACCTTGCTGTAGCAGCGCTCCATAGATATACCAAAAACAACTTTTAAGTGTGCTAAGTCCAGTAATGCGCAAATGATCCATGGGCACCAAGCGATTTATGAAATATAGAACAGGCGCGGTAATAATGATGATTGCCACTAGACAGCCCCAAATCTAAAATGAATATAAAAAATCTTTTTGTCTTGTATAAGTCGGATGGATTTCGTAAAAAAAATTATGTCATGTCTCCGAATCGCTTCATTTTTTTTGTGGGTAGTCAAGATTGTCCCAAAGCAACATAGCTATCCACAATAAAGTCAGTTCAACTTTTTGAAGATGATTTGTGAAGACCAGTAAATTAGGGATTTAGAATTATACTATCGTAATTCTCTATAATACACATGTTTAAAAATATTGGGGGGTTTTCAAACACCATTTTTAAAATAATTTTTTATTATGATAAGATGTTTTTTTTTTTGTGAGAATCAACAATTTTTTGTAATTTGTTCTCGAAAACTGATGTTGAGATATATTTATTTTATTGCAGATTAAGATGGAATACATATCCAGGTATAATATTTGTATGGAAAGATTTTTCTTTAAGGCGACAAACCCCTAGAAATGGGCGTGTCAATTGTGGACCATATAGATATTCTGCCGAAATCCACAATAAAGTCAAAATTTTTGAGCTTTGGTTTTAATACAGCCACGCCAATTTCTAGAATATTATTTGATTGAATAAGTTGTGGAACAAATGTTGTTAACGAAGCGATATTCTGCCGAAATCCGCAACAAAATCTGCGTTTTGCAAACTTTAGTCATACAATTTCCACGCCCATTTTTAGGGGTTTGTCGCCTTTAAGAAAAATCTTGCCGTACAAATATACTTGGATAGGTATTCTATCGGAATCTGCAATAAAATTTAAGTTCTTGCAAAAACTCGATGTTTAACTCCTTACTAAATACATATATCTCAACATAAGTTTTGGAAAACAAATTTCAATTGTTGATTCTCACACAATAAACCATTTCGTTATAAAGAAACATATTTTAAAAATAGTTCTTGAAAAACCCCCATTTTTTTGAACCACTTTTTTTTAATAGAGAGTTAAACAAGGATTGCGATGGTATAATTTTAAATCCCTAATTTACTGGTCTTCACTATGCAAATCAACTTCAAAAAGTTCAACTGCTAATAGCTAAGTTAGCTTTAGGACAATCTTAACCATCTTATATATAGAAATGTAAAGCCCGTTTCTTTGCTTTAAAATGACGTCAAGATGAAGTCTCTATGATCAGCAGAACCCGAGATATAACGACTTGAAGAAGTTCAAACTTTGGCAGATCATATCTCCAAAGAAAAAAGCGAAAAAAAGTTCCTCGAACACGTGTTAGCTTATTTCATGTATAGAACCCATACACAAATTTTAAGCCAATCGAAAGTGTGAAACCAAATTTGGTGTCCGATATGTAAATGAATGCCTCATATACGCTTATGATATATGTATATGCTTCACTCACCTCGAGCGTAAAAGGTGCAGTGAAGAGATATATGCGACTCACTTCATCTGGCTGTCGAGAAATGAACGTATATGGTTGAACGCTTATGGGCACTGTGTAGTTAAATGACTTCTTTTCTGGCTCATCAATAGTGGCAGCTAAAGCGGCCATAAAGTACTGTATATAGTTAAGAAGAGATTTTTAATTTTTGTGAGGTCTTTTGAGATGTACACAGGTTGTTATTACTTACACGACTTGACTGCATCGTTTCAATCACTTGATGCGGTATATTGAAGGTCAAAGAACCTAGTAGATCATCCTGCGTTAAGAAGTAACAAATTAAATGTAACCTTCAAAGGGAATGCCATCATTAAATACAAAGGGTTCTCATACCGTTATATTTCCAACCTGCTGGACATCATCGGCAACTAAATCTATGGCTGTTACTTTAATTTCTTGCAGATTGTAGGAAAAATTAAGCATACGGCTCATTTCTTTAAGGATTTCTATAACAATGCCGCTGTGCTTTACGATATCGCCACGATTATCACGTTCTAGAATCTGCCATGGTGGACTCTTAAAGGAAGGTAAATAAAAAAAAAATATATATATATACCAGGTATAGAATTTTGACCTACATGCACCGTGAGAACATTCAATGTGATATTGCGAAAGAAATGCTCTATGTGTGGAAACATAATTTCATGCGTGATGAAACCCAAAATAGGCGTCCAGTAGCCAACATCTATGAACTCAAAATTTTTATTGCGCGTATCGCTAAGATCTGTAAAAACGTAAACGGAAATCAAATCTACATATGTATGTAGGTATGCATTAGGGATTATCCGAATATATATTTATATATATTAGGAATAAAATTAAAAAGGCTATCAAATTAAGTCATCGTTCTTATTACTTAATAAGTAATTTTTAAGCAAAGAACAAAACCGACTTCAATTCTCATATAAAAACTTAGGAGTACCGTTAACTTTTTCATGATTCATTGATCGGATCTAAACCAGATTAGTATAACACCACCTCTGAGACACTACCTTTCCGATGCAAAAAGAATTTTCAAAATCGGTTGACGTGGTCCAAAGTTATGCGGTAACATACATACAAAAAAAAAAATATTCCGACGAATTGATAAATTATGTGCACATTGAACGTGTGCTTAACCTATACAGTGTTTTAATCCAGTAGTCAAAGTTCAATAGGACTGCCTTTCTCCCATGTGGCGATTTCTTAGGGCCATTTTTTTAGTGCACGGCCGTGGTTTAAACTAAGTTTAAACGCCCGATCTGGCTGGTTTAAACTAAGATCATACATACTATCCGGATTTTCTGAGTATCTGAACACAATCCGCAAAGATAAACAATAAAATAACGATTGTTTATGTATTGATGAAGTTTCTATTATTTATTTTACACGGATAAAAATGAAAAGATATTAACCGGATATCTGGATTTCACCCGTTTAATTGACAAACAGCTGAATAGGAAAATACAAAAACAAAACATTTCCATTTCTGGCTACGTAACGTACGTAAGTTAAGTAAAGTCTAGACTAATTGAACCTTTAAAGCTGGGAGTAGTATTCGAATTTTTTTAATATCCGAATAATCAGGATATTCGAATATCTAATTAAAAATTCGAATTTCCGGATAACAAAATGAACGGATTCTATCAGCATAAATGAATGTTCGGATATTCGAAAACACGTATACTCCCACGTTGCCCCAAAACATTTTGATTACTGCACAACGAAAGCAAGGACGCCCACGAACAAAATGGAAGGACCAAGTGCAGAAGGATCTGCCTGCACTCGGAATGTACAACTCGCGCGAGTTCGAAAAGTTTTTTTTCACACTGTATCGTGGACAGGACCTTGTGATCATTGAGAATACAATCTTCGGGCATGTCTTCACCAGAACAAATTTTTCTTAACAGCCTGTGCATGTGCACACCCCCTCTTCGCCACCAACTTTGAACAACTCACCCAGAATAACTTCTGCTTTTCTCTTCCTCTCATTCTTCTTTGTCTACAAAGACTAGGCGCAGCCTTAAAACCATTTAATTTCTGAATTGGTTTCTGGTAGAATTTTCGAGCCACAATTCTGTCTGCCACCACTCAAGCCGTCTTTCTGCATCTAGTTTTAATCTTTTTATAGACGTATCTTGTCTCTTCTCTTTCCCCGATATCGCTCAGGTATTTGGCCGAGCTTCTCCTCCAATATGTAGTGTACGTGTTGATGTTGTTACACAAAACGGGGACCTACAGTTTTATGCCACCTATAAACGACAAATGGATTTTACGAGAAGCCTTATAATGGTACCAATGCACTCGAAGGTTTGCCATTGTCTGCCGAGGGTCGACGGCTGTTAGAAGTCAGGTCTTACGGAGTGGTATTACGTACTTCTAACCACTCAGCCACAGCGGCTCGCGTAGGTAAGGTTAAGTTGAAATGGCTAGGGAGAGTGACTCCCCCTACACTTAGGGCTAAAGAAAGCCTTATTGTGAAGTCATATGTAATCTCCGTTTCCTTATGACGTTGCGATGATTACCGGGATCTAACGATTTTGTTGACGCAAAGAACTTCGATAATGTTCTTATGTTGATTTCCGCTGCAAGTTATTGAAGGGAGGGCTTTTCGAGCGTCTGTAGTCGTATCGTACTTGGTACATCTGCAGCTGCGGGAATAGTCNCTAAGGAAAGCCTTATTGTGATGTCATATGTAATCTCCATTTTCTTATGATGTTGCGATGCTTACCGGGATCTAACGATTTTGTTGACGCAAAGAACTTCGATAATGTTCTTATGTTGATTTCCGCTGCAAGTTGCGTCTGTAGTCGTATCGTACTTGGTACATCTGCAGCTGCGGGAATAGTCTGGCGCGTTCAATACCTATCTCCAAGTGACCCGTAAGGATTCTTGTGAGAATAGATACCCCTGACCGCCTTAAGCCTAAAGTAGGTACAAACGTGCGTGTTTTAACGACTTTGCTTTGTCTACGCATCAGCTTAGAGTTTTCAGTGATACTTGACTGTCAACGAATACCTGCTTTTTCTTCTTAGGTCCTCTTAGTAGGTGCCGAGTGGCCTCCTTAATAGCCAGTACCTTGTATACACTCAGTGATGAAGAAGCCGAAAAGATGTTTCCTCCCACGAACTTTACGTCGTGTTTGGAGGCATCAGTATAAATGTTTATAACATTGCGTATGTGGTGGCGTCTGGTGTTTCAGTCCAGTCAAGTTGGTACACAATTTTTTTTGGTTTTGGGTGAAGGTATTTGAGGGCATTCGGTAGTAAGCGCTTTCAGGGCTTCGGTGGGGGAAGATAATAGAGCTCTCAGCACTCTTTCGTACCGTTTAAAATTGTTTAACCGTTGTTGCCTTACTTCCGGTAGGGCTTAGTAGAGAAAAATCGGACGAACGATGGCCGTGTAGATCCAGTGAGCTATACTAGGTGTGAAGCCCCACGATATTCCGATCGCCTTTTTACATGTGAGAAGCGCTGTGGTGGTTTTCTGATGCGTTCCAGTGTGTTGTCATTGCATAGCAGCTAACAGTCTCGAGAACTAATCCAAGATACTACTCGCAGATTCTAGCAAACTAGCTCACCCCAATGTAATACTTACGTTCACCGTTAAACTTGCTATAGCTACAGTAATGGATACCATACACACATCTATCAAACCGAATCACGCATTTTCCGACTCCGGTCTCGTGAAACATATCGCTTTGCATTGTGTCTTAGCTATCATAGGTACTCACCCATATTCGATAGATATCTTTGATGCTCCTCACTTTTTCCCCAAGTTAATGCCGTTTCGATTTTCCAATGCGAACAGCTGCTGCATTTGCTATTCGCTCTTAGATAATCCTGTGATCGGGCATGTATTAAAAAACCGTTATCTCTTTAAATCCATCAACCCTTTGCCACATAACATTCCCACCTTCATATAACCCAGTATTTCTTCCTGCTTCTCCTGTTTGGTAAATCTTATTGCTTCCCATTCTTCATCCGAAATTTCACCATAGATCGATTGCTCTTCGACAATCATACGAGAAATCGATGTAACAAATGCCATTGATAATTCGGAGATCGTACAATTTATAGAGCTAACACACGACGGTACAGTTGAGTTCAATATGAATGCTATATTCGCACCCTCGCCCAGATTTTGCGTAATAGACATGGCGTCGTAGTTACGCTGTTCCTCGTTCAAAACAAAGAAGACCCATTGGTTAAAGACACCAAACAAATCCATACTAGCAGCAATTTCCACAAAGTCTTCATAGAATTTCGAAAGTACAATAAATTGGCGTGCCGTACGTGCGTTGTCCAGAAAGTTGGCCAATGTTTGGCGTATGGCGGTGCGCTTCTTTTGGCTACGCAGCGTGTCGTCAATCTTATAGAGTACTAGTGAGAAGGGTGTTATGTGATTTTTAGCGCTTTCATGAACCACCGACTCCACGAGTGTTGGATTATCATTTACTGGTGTTGAACGAAAGAGAGGAAACGAAAGATACGCATGTACGGTTATAATGGACTTGGAAATTTTTCTTTCTTACAAATGGTTTGGTCGAGCAGCATAGCGGCAGTTTTCCAACGTAATATTCGTTGTACTTTTATGTCAAAAATAATCTGCGACAACTCCTGGCCTTCATCGACTATAGGAATCTGAAAAGAGATACTCAAACGATTTGTCTTTTACATGTTAATGTGTACAGCCATATTTTTGTCCCTATACCATAATCGCGCGGTTGAGTGGTAGCCGTGGACAATTGGCATCTGTTATAGCAATCAGTAGTATGGCAGTCTGCTGTGTGTACTCGTAGAACCTCCAAGTACTTTTGCAATCCATTACCGTCATCGCAGCGATAAAATCTGAAATGTTTAAAAAGTTAAATCAAAATGTAATGCCGGGAAGTTTAAAGTAGGAATAAATGTGTTAAGGTGCGCATATGTTGAGAACAGTAGTGAGTGCAGGCGGCATGACACAATGGGGTGCACTGTGGATAGTCATGTCGACTGGGCGGGATTCTCGCTTCACTACTGTTCCCGGAGCCATAGCAGAGAAAAGTTATGGCTGTAAAACATCCCAACGGACGGACACACAACAATTCAAAAATTTAAAAATTAAAAAAAATCCGTTAACAACACAAAAAAAGCTAAAAAAAAACGAAACCCCAAATTTAAATATTTAAAATAAACTGAAAAGCACAAGAAACCAAACTAAAACTCTGAAATAAAAGGAAATGAACAAAAACAAACACCTAAGGCCGAATATGGTTGGGGACCACTGGTGCAAGTGTGGCCTCTGGTGCTGACCCACCGTCATCCGTGGCGGCTGGCGTACCCTAATATCAGCAGCACCATTATCAAAGAAAAAGGCAGTATTCTTAAATCTAAAGTGATTACGTCTAAGGTAATTATATAAAAGAAAACTAAAGCAAGGTAAGTATTTAAGGTATGAGTATATCCGGTAAGTAAAGGTAAGTCTAATTAAGTTCGCATATTTAGGATAAGTCGGTTAAGGTAGGTCAGGTAAGTGAACTCAATATAATTTGGGTAAGTAAACTAAGTTAAGCCTAGTTAAGTTTAGGTTCGGGTTTTATTTTCGTTTTAAGGTATTTAAAATATTTTCTTTTAATTTTCTATTATTTTCTTCTTCTTTTATCTTTTGTTTGTATAGCGTTTTGGTTTCCGTTTTATATTTTCACGATTTTATTTTAATTATTTATATTCTTATTATATTATTATTGTGGCCATCCCTTTTTTTATTTCTAAATGTTTATTTATTCAAAACTATTTTAGTTAAATTTTCGCGAAATTTAAATTTTTTTTAATTTATTTTTTAATCTTAAAAGTTTTATTTTTATTTTTTTCTCTACCACCCTAATATGTGGGTTTGTATTTTCATAGGAACTCACCCACCATTGCAGCAGGCTTGTGGGTGGCACTGCTGTTGTTGTTGTAGTCGTTGCTGGAGTTGTTTTTGTTGTCGCCGTTGGGTTGCCCCGGGTGTTTACCCAGGTTGGTGATGTTGTTGGTTGTTGTTTTCGTTGCTGATGTGGTCAATGGTTTGACCCGGGTGCTCACCACGGTTGCTGAGTTGCCGCTCCTTGCGGTCACGGAATTGCCGCTCCTTAGGCGGTCCTGGCTTGCCGCTCTTTGTGCGGTCACTGGGTCGCCGCTCTTTGGGCGGTTGTTGGTGCCGCACCCTGGGTGGTCGCTGGGTTGCCGCTCTTTGGCCGGTTGTGGGTGCCGCTCCCTGGGAGGTCGCTTGGTTGCCCTCCTTAAGCGGTCAATGGGTCGTCGCTCCCTGGGCGGTCGCTGGTTTGCAGCTCTTTGGGCGGTTGTGGGTGCTGCTCCTTGGGCGGTTGTTGGTGCCGCTCTTTGGGCGGTTGTTGGTGCCGCTCTCTGGGCGGTGGCTGGAGCCGCTCCTTAGGCGGGCGTTACGTTGCCGCCGCTTTGGCGGTCACTATTTTCCAGCTCAACAGAGATGACATGGGTACTATGACAATCTCTGAGATAGAAATCAGGGACGAACTAGGTAAAGCGAAGAGGAATGAGACAATCATAGAGAAGACCTTCAGAGTCCACACCCAAAGGTCGATCACAGATAGCTCAAAAACTGACGAGGGGATAGGAGCAGGGATTTTCGGCCCTAGGGACAAGATCTCCATTTCCCTGGGGAACTACCCCAATATATTTCAAGCGGAGGTTTATCGCATCATTGTGCGGAAATAATTCTGCAGAGACAATCAAGAAGGCAGCACATTGTCATCTGCACCGACAGTCAGGCTGCATTAAAAGTCATATCCTCATGTAACATTAAATCACGATTGTGTGGGAATATGTAGCGAGACTAAACACCCTAGGAGAAAGCAACACACTGCAGCTTGTATGAGGCACGGGCAACAAAGGCATACGGATTTTAATGCTAATCACAAAAGATCGAGGGAACTAATACCCCTTCAAAAGACTAACCTGAGATTTATAACAGGAATGCTACCGGGGCACTACAGACTGCAAGCCAATACGACACCAGATACCCTTGGCATTTCCTTTTAGAATGCGATGCGAGAAGAATGGTAGCACACCTGCGAAAGAAACTGCTGGATTCATCAGAGCACTAAGGCTGGATGATGTGTTATGATGAGCTCTGAGGGCACAATAGACCTAAGGTCTCAGTGCACATCCTCTTACAAATCTAATCTAGGGACATCAACATTGAACAAATCTGCTTCCGGGTAGAAGTATGAGCCATTCGTACGCGCCTTCCTAAGCTAACCTACCGACCGTTACTTATCCACATATCAAAAAGTTAATAATAACACTGTAGGGAAAATGACACACAAAAGCTCCGAGATAGATAAAATTAATTGTGAATCGTAGATCATGTATGTGTTAACGTTTTTCCAGATCAAGTCATTTTCTCAAGAAATTTTCACTTTATGAAAAAAAAAACAAACTTTAACTTTAACTATTAACCCCGTTTTTTGCCAAAAAGCTACTAGTATTGAAAACCGATGGGTAAATAAACAACTTTTGAATGGCCAAATAAAAATTTGCAATAACTTTTTGTGTGAAATAGAAGCAGGACAAAATGTTACTCGTACGACATATCGTACACGGCCGTAATCAATTATAGTTACTCCTACATGGCGTATGAGTAACATTTTCAAGGCTAACGTTTGAATTTTTCTTCATTCGCAAGCAAACATAAAATTAAAATAACTTGGGAAATGACCAAATCTAGAAAAACGTAATCCATGACTCAAAATTTAGCGTCCCTACAGTATATAATGTGTGCACTTACCTTTTTTCAACCTTACTTGACTCCAAGAATAATATTTCACCTCAATGCCGCCATTCCTTAAATTCTCACGAATAATATCACTGAGTATTTTTTGAAAATTAGCTAAAATATTTTCTTCCCTTTGTTGCATGTATTCCTGATCCACTACGACGGCTATGAGAACGCAAATAATAAAATGCAAATTATATTATTATTTTTAATACAAATTAGATAAGGACATGTTTTTATTACCCAAAGACGCATTCGCGGTGAGAAATGAAGAAAAGTCATTGGCCTCAATAGTTTGAGGTAGTAGCGAAAGGCACAAAGGAAGGATTAAAAACCAAAATGACGCCTGAAAGCGCATTGCCTCGTTTGTCAGCTAACTAAAGTATACTAAGCAACTAAATGAATACGGTTGGTATTTTAACTTAAAACAAATTAATCAAAAGAGTATAGATTGCTATAACGGTTTAGCAGGAAGCAGCAGTATCAAGCAATCGTACAATCACATAAAGCGAGTGGCATATAAAAATATTTATTAATTTCTGATTGCATTTTGCGTGCAGCTAACTAACACTTCAAATCAGTTGGGACGTAATAGCTCATACATATGTACATTAAGAAGAGTCGATTTGTGTTGCAGAAAAGATATGTAGATTAAGTTAGCTGCCGGTTTTTATTCGAAAATGGGAACATCATTGCTTATTTATAAGAAAATTCTACAAGCATCTAAGTACTACCTCGGAAAAGGACCCCCGAGTTGCTTCAAATCTAAACATTTTTGTCCGCCATTATTTAGCTTATGAGCATATTCAAATATTTTGATGATAGTCGCATGTGTAATCGGTAGGACAGTAGCAGGTTTAGTTTGGTTTAAGGTCCGCCACTGACAGGAATAGGTTTCCGATGCTTCTTCCTCGTAGATACTATTCGCCTTTTTAAGTCTTAGGATACAGTAGTCAAAAACAAGTTCTCCCTAATGCACACGAATCGTGCCTATAGTTGTAGAAGAGGCCATAGGCCAGATTGCCTTAATTAATATTTAACGAGTGAAATTGAAAGTATGGCCATTGCACTGTAGGGAAAAGTCTTTGTGCATATGTACATTCGTAGTATACATACATACATATGTATATCTATCTACTCATGTGCACAATGATATACGCGAGGTGTGTTCGAAAAGTAAGGGGACTTTTCAAGTTTCGCGGGCTGCGTAAGCTCAATCCTCGACAGCATACGGTGAGTCTACTAATGTGAGCAACCGTACTTCTTTCGGAAGTACAGTACTTCTTTTTTCGCTCTTGTACTTCGTAGTACTTCGAAGTACAGTCAAATGTACTTCTTTGCGATATTTTGTACTTCAGGCGTCAGATTCTGTAACCAGTTAGCGACAATTTTCGGATCGCTATCGCACCTTTTGACGCTTGATATAAACCTGTGTTACGATTCGCCCAATGGATGTGATTTTCAAATATTATTATGCGTTCTAGCTTTTAAGGTATTTCGTCTGAAATAAGTATATCGTCGTTTAAAGTGCAAAACCGCGTATCAACAAAATGCAAAACNGTCAGATTCTGTAACCAGTTAGCGACAATTTTCGGATCGCTATCGCACCTTTTGACGCTTGATATAAACCTGTGTTACGATTCGCCCAATGGATGTGATTTTCAAATATTATTATGCGTTCTAGCTTTTAAGGTATTTCGTCTGAAATAAGTATATCGTCGTTTAAAGTGCAAAACCGCGTATCAACAAAATGCAAAACCGAGTATCAACGAAATGCAAAACCCCGTATGTGAGGTTGCATAAATTATTTTCTAGAGCGTAAAAATACCCATATTTCAAAACGGTCCTCTTTTTTATAAAGCAATCGCATTTCTGGCTAGTATATTTCAGAACGAATGGATAAGGATTGGGCCAAGAGCTTGTGTGAGCAAATCCAATTTTTGGCAGCCAATGTCAGTTACGCGGTTTTGTACTTTAAACGACGATATGTATATTGCATTTTTGTAGAACAATGATTCGCACCCATTTGAATTTGCCACCAACTTTACTGAAAAGCTTCTAGGACATATTCACTACTGAACCGGGTCAATGTTGCCGCCAGGGAGTGAAGAGGAACACTTATTTCAAACTTATTTCGTTTTGCGAATAACCGTGCCATTAAATGCTGCACAGTTGGAGAATTTCAAGAACTTCTTCACGGATATAACAATTTCCCTAGGTTATTTAAAGCGGCAAATGACCACCAAACCATAATCTTGGCAGATGAATGTGCCAATGAAAATCGTAAACGTGAATTTTTGGTGAAAATGTTGGACCACGAAGTTTCAATAAAAAAATAAAAAATTTTAGGCGGGGCGAGGTTCGCCGGGTCTGCTAGTGTGATTATAATTTTTAACTCAGTTTACAAAAACAAAATACGCAAGAGACTAATAATAATAATATTTAACCAGATAACCTGATAACCAGGAAGGTGTTAATATCCAAAATTTTGTATGTGTATTTTCTGAGCGATTAATAATAATCGAAATATTCATACACGACATGACCCTTGTGCACTCGAAAGTGCCCACGATATATTGAAAAATTAGATTTTTTTCATTGAAAATAGTAATTTTTGGCCCCTGTTAAAAACAGAGTGGAAGCAAATCTGAAGATGGAGACGAAGCTGAAGACAAATTACTTGCAATTAACAATATACTCGATATCTTCATTTTCGTATTCGATCGCAGTATGGTAACTTTCGGACAAATTCATTTGTTTACTACTGCACTGTTTTTCGTCTTCAGCATTCGCCTTAATCTCACTATATTTAACACGATGATCTTCCATTGCCGTATTGCACACAACGTCTATGCTTTCTGGCGCAAAAACCCGATATTGCACGACCTTCTCGATATTCATCATGGAACGAAGAATGACCACATTTTAATGCATTTTATAAACACCCTTGATGGTTTTTCATCATCAAAATTAGAAACAAGTTTATCGACGCACTCATCCAACGAAAACCTTTCTTTGAAACATTGATTTTTTTCTCCACTTGAACTATTGCAGTAACTATATTTTCAAAGAAAAGCAATAACTTCATAAACAAGTGGCAGTGATTTTATTAACCAGAATAACTTAAATCTGACCGCCAAAAGTCAAAGGGTTTGGCTAAGTTCGATAAAAAGCCTTTGCGAAAAATAAATCAACTAAAGAGAAAATAATTATGATTTATGAAAACCCGTTTGGACAAAGTAGAAATTTCTATTTCCAGCACCATGAAACATGAGAACTACTTTAAATCTTATTTAGAAGTATCTAGTAGTTTTGGTTTAACCCCTTCTGTTGCAGTTGAATTATTCTGTACTTCCATTTTGTCATGTCGTTTGAGTGGCATTCTGTGGTTACGGGCTTCTGCCGTTCGGCTCGATTGCACACGAGCACAACCGATGGCCTATTAGCATTGCAGGTGTACGCAGCCAGTGGACGTATGTACGATTTGTGGTCGTATTGCTGTACATATATATGTATATATGTATGTATGTATATATACACGATAAAATTTAAGACAATTTGAAATTGTGTGCTTAATTTAGAACATACTATGTACATATGTTTGTATTACATAATACCCTGCAGAGAATTCAGATGACGATAACTAAACACCCCGCAGTTAAAAAAAAATTACTAAAATAAAAATGAAACTTGATATGTAAACATTTTTGTACAGTTTGCAAAGCACTGGGCGATTCAGTTGCTTACAAACATGATCCCCAACTAATCCTAAAATGGACCTTTTGTAGTTCTGAAAAAGTCGTGAACATGTCTCTAAAGGATCTCGAACAAGTCTTGAAACGGCCGGAAAATGGTCTTTTACTTGGCCCAAAATCATTACGAACTAGTCCTGATATGTCCTAAAATAGTCCTGAATTAGTGCCAANATAATCCTAAAATGGTCCTTTTGTAGTCCTGAAAAAGTCGTGAACATGTCTCTAAAGGATCTCGAACAAGTCTTGAAACGGCCGGAAAATGGTCTTTTACTTGGCCCAAAATGATTACGAACTAGTCCTGATATGTCCTAAAATAGTCCTGAATTAGTGCCAAAATGGTTCTGAAATGATCGTGAAATGAACCCGAACACGGAAATAGTGCTGAGCTAGTCTCCAATGATCCAGAGCTAGTCCAAAAATCATCCTGAAATAGTCGGTAACTAGTCCCGAAATTGTTCAGAAATAGTCCAGAAAAGGTCCCGAAAAAGGCGTGAAATGGTCGTAAGCGAGTCGTGAACTAGAGCCGAGATAATCCTGAACTACTTCATAAATGTTCCTGCATTAGACACGAAATGAACCCAGAGTATCCTTAACTAGTCTCAAATGGGCCAAATTCTGAAGACCCATTGTATGTCCATTCACATAAAAAATCGAATTACTTATGAAACTACGAAATGTTTTCGGTAAACAAAAGTTTGAAAAAAGAAATCTAAACTTGTGATGTGAAGGTAGGTCGCTACCATAGGACTAATAGGAAAAAACTTAACTAGTAAGTAGTATCTAAAGTGTGGCGTGCTTGGTTATATTTAACTACCAAAAAAATCGATAAATTTCCATTCCCATTCATAAGATAATGGATAAAAAACTAAGTTGCAGATAAGAAAGCTTTTTTTTCCCACACTGCCGGTTAAAGATATGAAAAATAAATTAATATTCGGCATTTCAATTTTTGTTATAACAATAATGGAGTGACGTACTATTTTTCGCCATCTACGAACGACAAATGGTTTTAGAGAAACTTTTTAATGGCCGAAGTAGACGCGGATCGAACCTAGGTCCTAAATAAGTCTGCATTTTTTTAAGTGGGAACGCCCCCGCAGGAGAGCACAATCGAAAATCACTTTAGACGTTCGGAAATGAATGTTCAGTATATGGATAGCCCGAAAGTTACCATCTCTATGTCTAGTAATTTATGAAAAACATATACGATTTCTATGTTTGCTTACGTGCGAATTATGCTTTTGATCGTGTTGGCTCTGATTGGTGCTAGCTGCCAACTTGAAAACTTTTGCGGCAAAAAAGTGTTGTTCCGGATCAGCTGGTTTATATATACACATATGTATGTAGACATTTTATGGTTCATTCAACTAAAAACGTCAGAACAGAAAAACTTTTGTATTACCCCTGCAACCTGCCCCACTAAGCACGTACATTTTCCCTGCAGGGTATGTGCCGTTGGAATTGCACGTGTATGTACTACGTTTTTGTGATAAATTTTTAAATTAATTGAATTTACTACTGCCGTCGTTGAACAATTAAATTTATGGGCACATAACAAAATACTTTGATTTTTTTATTTTAATTTTGCTTTTATTTTAGTTTATTTATGAGTTAAGAAATACATGCTTACAGACATATGTGTGTGTTTATTTGCGCATTTGGTGAACCGTTGGTTATTGTTTAAATGCAGCTGCGTTGTTGCTATGATTGTTTGTAAGCAAGTGTGAATACTGATTTTATTTACGTGTACTATGGATAAGTAATTTCTAATGTGGTTACATTGTTACAATTAAATTGCTTATAACTAATATTTCATTTTCGATTTACTAATTTGGTTCGATGACGGAAAGAAAAAATTTTCATGAATATAAACTAAATTACAGTACAATATGCTTGCAGATAGGCAGAAAGATAAGTATGTTTCGGGTAATCGTAAAGTATTACTAATCCAGATATATGATTACTATATTGATATTAACATGATAAATTAGCATTTTAGGTAAGTTTGTGCGGATTTAATAAAGTGTTTGATTTTTATTGGTTAAATATAAGTATTTAATTTTACCGTAATTACCATTTTACAAAGGGGGAAAAGTTCACAGTCCAAACCTGAGTCTAAAGTATTTTGCCAAGGCAATTACGATTTTTATTTTTGTTTCGTCCGAACATAGTATCCGCCTTTTTACATTTTTCATCTTATATTTGGCATTTGGTGGTGAGATATCCTTAGTTTGAATAATAATAATAATATTAAAGTATTAAAGAGGGTTGCCACCTGTTTAAAAAGGTAAACTCAAACTATTTACTAAGTTAAAGCAATTAATAAAGATTATATAATTAAAAAGGCTTTATTTCTGAACTGTGTTAAGGAGCGTTGTCACGTCTTTAAAAAGTAAAGTTTAACTTAATTCATCAGGCACATGAAGACGCAAGAGATTTTTTTATTTTTTAACTATATTTAGGGGGGTATCCATCTGATTCAGAGGTCTTAGACAATTTATGCACAAATCCGAAGACGAAGTTAATGCGAAGACGAGCACGAACATGAAGGATAATACTAATACGGAGACCTAGGCTAATATAAAAGGTAATACCAGTTTCTGCAGAATGAAAGGAAATAAAAATGAATCGTATTCATGATACACGTCATGGCATATATCTATTTATAAGCTGATGGTACATATGATTGAAGTTAATGTGGATCTGCTTCTCTTTTGCTAAGTATAAATATTTTGCAATTTATGTTGATTTATTAAATTCAATTCAATACAATCAAAACGAATATTTCATAAACCGTTTTTAACTTGAATGTAATCTTAATAATATCACGTATTCTACGTTTAAGTTTAGCGGCTATGTCGGAGACCTGCAGTTCAAGATGAAGGCGCTGGACTGATCCTTTTTTGCCAGCTTCGACATATCATACTTAAAGATCCGACTGTAAATGTCAATGATGTGAAAAAATGTATAGAGGCTGCCGTTAAAATTTATTTTTCCAAGTAGAATTGTAACTAAGGAATCCAATCCAGCATAAAAATCGCAAATCCGCAAGCTGGCGGGGTCGAGGTCATCTATGCGGGACCGAAAAAAAATCCTATTATTTCTTCTAAACCGTTATATTCAAAATTGTTATATAAAAAAAACAGAGTTGATTTAAAATTTTTTTTTTAATTGGGTTTAATTTTTGCTAATATTTCCGAAGGAATGATGAAGTCTCGAAATTTTCATCTTTTAAATTCGGCCTTATTTTATTGCATTGATAGGCATATCTCAGGAACTTTTGATTTTGGTGATTATGCATAGTTTCGTAGGTATATGGACCAAATCGCTATATATGTTGGGTATTTTTCTGAAGAAAATATGTTATATTAAAATATTTACTGTCCGGTCCGAAACAATACCCGCTCGCCGTAATCCCAAAACTAGCTACAACATCAGTGATTCTGGGTTATTCAAATTTAACTAAATTTTCTTGTTTTTCAGCGTAACTTTATTACCGTTGGCATGGATTCCGCATTTGTGGGATTGGATTCTTCAATTGTGTAATCATACTTCAGACTCAGGGGTGTACGACGAGTCTTTTTTGTTCGGTGCGGTCTAATGTACATACATATACGTAGCTATGTACATTTTTTCGATATACATACAAATGCATGTATGTATGTATGTTTTTGTGAATAATGTTTTGCCTACATACGTATGATACAGTACAGAATTGTTTTTAATAATAAATGCACGATTTCTTATTTCTAGTATGTCTATACGTGTATTAGGGTGGTTCATAAAAATATAAAAACTAAATTTTGTATGGGGCGCCCAATTACTTTGCTCTATATACACAATAAAGGCTTTGACGCAAATTCGAAAACACTTTTAGTGGTCGATAGCAAGGATTGAACAAATTTAAATTTTGCATGTTATTGAAAACCATTACATAAATTCACACATAGTATCGCTAAATGCATTCACATGCAATATTAAGCTCCAAAGACTGTCCCTTTTTTATCTTTTTTCCATAAGTTCTGAATAACATTAGCTAACAAATATGCTGAGCTCAAAACACATTTTTTCATTTTTTCTTTGGTATTTTTGCGGTTATTCAAAAAACGTGCTAAACTCGCAAGCTTGAATAATAAATACTTCGTTTTTTAACTGGACCAAAACTCGCTGAGTTATAAGTGGTCAAAATTTTGTCGGTTTCTTGCTGTAAAAACTTGGATTTTGGTATTGGTTATCAATTTCGAAAAAGCAAGCGTAGTCCCACCCAATTTTCGAAATTCATAAAAAATCATAGTGGTTCAGCCCACTTTTAAAAATTTACAAAGAATTAAATATTTCACTTGAAGATAGCTAGTACATATAAATTTAGAAATCATTGAAATATCGCATGATTTCCATTTTTCCCAATTACATTTAGGTATGTATGCATGCTTATTGCCTGATTTTGCTCATCTCCAATACCGACGCTTTAAATTTGTCAATAATTTTCAGCAATATTTTTGGTTAAAGTAGGTGACGAACCTCTGGCATCAGGCCGCGTTGATAAAACAACAAAAAATATGAAAATTGTTGGTAAATTGCAGAAAACTTAAAAAATCTACAAAATTTCGGGACAAATGGCTTAAAAGTAAGCGGTCTTTACAGTACATTGTCCCACTATTTCCCAAATTGGCGTTTATTTAGAATTCGTATTTATTATTTATGAAAAGGCAACAAAATATATATATATGGTAGCGACCCCTTTACATTATTTAAACATTTTTAAATTTTGATAAATGTCTAGATTTTGTACGAAAACAAAATTAAGCGGTGCTCCATACACAATTTATAAGTTTATATTTTAAGGATCACCTTCATGTTTGTGTATACAAACATATATGTACGTGTCACTAACTATATATGACTAATACTAAACTGTCATACATATTTATGAAACACTATTCCGGTCTATATTTAACTAAATTTAAGTGTCTAAATTTATG
Source organism: Rhagoletis zephyria (assembly GCF_001687245.7). Classification (NCBI taxonomy): domain Eukaryota; kingdom Metazoa; phylum Arthropoda; class Insecta; order Diptera; family Tephritidae; genus Rhagoletis; species Rhagoletis zephyria. The sequence continues at coordinate 27,931 of NW_016159780.1, read as the reverse complement.
TAAATATGTATCTAAATGTTAGAAAAGCCTGCGAACGAGAGCCCATGCATGCACACAGTACAACGGTATAGTGATCTGTTCAGTTCCAACAATTTTTCTTTGATGCTCAGTTTACTATGCTCCTCACTTTTCAAAAATTTTCAAGGGTGCCAATATATTTGTTTTATATATTTTTCATTTTACGCTCGCTCTCTTCATTGCCCTTTAGCTATTTTAAACCCATTCTTCTTCTTGGATTCACGACATCTATTCTCATTCGTGTAGAATCGCACTAAGCCGCTCTTCGACGGCGACCTTTCGCGATTTCCACACAAATTCACACACAGCAATTACACACGCCACGCCCATGCCGCCCATTAGCACTACGAACACCCCGCCCACATTCGCCAAACCCAACTCATTAGCCGCTGATGAAGATTTCGAGGTCTCTACGCGACAACTACCACCGCCTCGCTTCTCTTTCCACCATTTCGTTTTCAGTATATGCAATTTGCCTTCTTCCTGTAGTTTGAGTATAACACCATTGATGGCGGTACGATAAGGGGAATCTGAAATGCAGCAGAGAATGTGTTAATTTTTGTGTGTGTAAAATGATGTTTAATATTTTATTAAAACGTGTTTTATTTTCCTTACTAGGTGGCGCTGCTATGCCATAGCCTTTGGTGTCCAACATGCCGCCCACCTGAGTTAGTTCACAATTGCGTTCGGTTACATATTCAATGGATGTTGATTCCATAAGAAAGGCGTATGAACCTGTAGCACGTGGTTCGATAAATACAATGTGTGTGTTTGATTTGTTGATTCGGCACTTACCTTTACCCTTGGCCACGCGATCCACACCTTCGGCATTGGTTGAGGTGAATACAGATGGTCGTGCGGATTCCATGAATGACCACATGCGTTGGTAGGTGGAGATTTTCGATTCCTGGTTAAAATATAAGTAGAATTTTAGGATAAGAAGAAAAAGTTGAAAAAGTTAATAAAAGGTGCATACAGGGCAATTGTCTTTCTACTTAACAAGACAAAGGCCATTCGTACGATAAATTGTCAATTGTGGCAACTATCTTCCGAAATACTAATTAAAAGATCCATTAAGAACTTAGAGTTTTTCTGTTTGTTTTTTAGCAATAACTTTTCAAAAAATTAAATGAAATTTAAAACAAAAATATATATTTTTTTAAACAATAAAAATTGAATATCAAAAGAAAATTAAATTAATAAAGAAAACCGGAAATGATGACCGTTCTACTTAGGAAAAAGGAAAACAGTTAAATTTCCAAAAAACGAGATCAATAAAATAAGTTTTTCAAAATTAAAAAAAATAAATAAATATTTGTATTCAAAGCAATAAAATCTAAAAATAACACATCAAAAAAGAAAAGAATGGTTAAAAAAAACTTTTTAAAAATTAAAAAAATAACAATTTTTGAGTGGTTAAAATTGTTAAGATTTAATTAAAAAATTAATTACACAAGTAAAACAAGTTCCTAAAAATGATTTGAAATTAAAAAAGAGCTTTTTTATTTTTAAAACAATAACATCTACAAATTTAAAAAAAATTATATTAACGAAAAAACACGAATTAAAAAATAAATGAAATTTAAGAAAAAATATTTCCCCTTTTTAAAATAATAAATTCCAAAAATGAAATTAAAAAGAGAAAATATAATAAAAATAAAAAGGAACGTTTCTAAACATTAAATTAAGTTAAAAGGAATAATAATAAAACCTAAAAATTAAAAGAAAATTAATTTAAAAAAGAACAAAAAATTAAAAGGAAATTAAATGAAAAAGGAAAAAATTAGTTACATAAAAAAAAATCCGCTGATCGAGGACTCGGATCTCTCTTCTTCTCTTCTCTCTCTTCTGTCAATAGAGCTTTTCACCATTAAAGTTGGAAAGGTAGCTTTGGTTTTGTAAGACTTTCGTGCCAGAATAAACAAAGTTTTTCAAACTAGCTACTGCCTACGGTCTTTCAATTGTCTTACATTTTTAACTATCTTAGCCAGAATTACCCTTTAAAGCAGTGTTGGCCAGATAGAGATTCTTTTTTGAGCCAGTGGTATATGAATTATACAGAGAGCTTTTAAAGCTTACCACGCGTGCCTATGAAGTGGGCAAAGCCAAAAAAAAGCTTAAAAGAGCTTTGCCCCGCAGGCGAGGAGGTGCTCCTCAACGTTCTGAGGGCATGCAACCGTAGAGTAAGTTTAAGGCTGCTTATATGCTCTGAATTTCCACCCACAGAGCGTAGAGTCCGTGTCATCCCTTCGAAGGACCGCATAAAGGTCTCTTTCAGGAATTATAGCTTGTAGGGCATAATAAAGGATAACTTCGGTTGCAATCCGTCTGTAATGGCCCTCTTATGTATGGCGACTGGGGTCTAGTTGCTGTTCTAGTAGCCATGGCTACCAGTATCGTAATTTGTATTATGTATAGATATTAGTCTCAGTATACAGAAAAGCACAGAAAACATCCGAATTTACTTTTTTAACATGAACTTTTCCAAGTAATTGGCAACTTTGCTCCAATGTGTTGAATAATTTATGTGAACAAATAACAAAATCGTCGATAGCGGGAAACAGAAAATTCCGCCATACGTAATGCGAGTTTTAGTATATGGTTGCCCATCGACTATCAGTCGCCATACATAATAGGGCCATAAATTTAATAATGGGATCACTTATGGACGGTATTACGTCAAGATTAGGGGAACCAGCAAGATACCTAGAAACGGTAGTCAGTAATGATAGCCATATTGACTCTCTATGCAGCCAAAATAGCACTAGGCAACAGAGGAGGATTGCAGCAAAAGATTACACTCTGAATTAACTAGGTACTCACTCGAAAGAATGCTGCCGTACTGCCACCCTTAAGAGCACCATACTTGATTCGTGTCTGTTTAGCCAAATCCTCAGCACTCTCAATAGGGGAGTCCATCCGTTCAACAGTGAGAAACGCTGCTAAATTGGCTGTGTACGAGGAGATCATGATTAGGGTAAAGAACCACCATATGCCAGCTACCATGCGTGTTGACAGAGCTCTAGAAAAAGAAGAAAGCATAGCATTAAAAGATTTGCCAAATTTAGTAAAACAACTCGGCTTACTTCGGCAAGAAGTCACAACCTTGCTGCATTAACGAACCAATAGCAAACCACATGCAATTCATGAGAGTAAATTGGCTCTCGACCTTCTCGCCATGCGCATCCGCATATGCTGGCCATTCGTAGGGTGTGAAGCTAAAAAGATGGGAGAAAATCGAATAAAGCTGATCAAGAGATTATATGGACGTAATTAGGTCGGTCGCTGTGGTGTAGCGGTAAGCAGTGCGCGCTTCCACTCCGCAGCACCTCGGTTCAAACCCTGGTCAAAGCAACATCGAAAAAAAAACTGTAGGTCCCTCCGCTTTGTGTGACAACATCAAGGCGCACGCCACAAGTCGGAGGAGAAGCTCGGCCAAACACTAACATATGTGTAAGCGCCAAGCTATTATTATTATTATTATTTAATTCAATATTTACCGCGCCAAAATGAAAAGCAGCACTGAAACACCCAAATAAGCGGTGGCCATATAGATCCAAACATCCAGCGAAAGCGGCGAAAGAAATGAAAATAAGTTCGGCGGCTGCTTAACAGGTTTGCGATAGAGCACTGACACACCCAAGTTCATGAAGGGCATGGTGAAGTCTACCGCTTGTTCGCGCTCAAAAGTAATGGTGAGATCAGCGATAGCAAGATCGGCGCGTTGCTCCAACAGCTCGCGTATCATGCCATTCCATTCGCTAGAGTAAGAAATTATTTGCGTACTCTTTTTAAAACTACATCTTATTCATGAATAATTTACCCATTTTGCTTGTTAAAGCTGCCATAGTTGCCATCTGGCACTAGCTGAATTTTATAGTTGAAACCCAGCGCCTTTGAAATTTCATGTATCAGATCAACAACGTAACCTTCGAATTGATCGTTACCCGATAGCGGCACTGCCGATTCCTTTCGCATGCAATATGGATTACTCTGGAAAGAAAATATATTATATTTATAATAGAATGAAATTCTATTAACACCCACCAATATTGTTGTGATCGTCAGCGTTTTGTTCTTCAAGTTCGCTTCAATTTCGCGCTGTTTTTGGCTGTAGGTACGCGTAAAGTTGATACCCTCCGGTAATGTTGAGTTCCATGTGCCAATTTTGCGTATACCATTCGGTCCTAATTCAATAATATCCAACACGAAATCGGTGCGAAAGCCTTGATGATCAAATTTGATAACATTAGTTAGTCCCTTCATTTCGACGATCTTCATATAGTTGATTAAACTAAAACCATGCTGCCAGGTATTCTGTCCATCACAACTAATGGGATGTATGTCTATTTGCTGTGATGTATCCAAATCATGCAGCGCTTTAGAGAATAGATGTACTGCATCATACATGAGCGCTGTCTCCGCCCTCACCGTACTCAAATTAGCTGAGCGTTGTAAACCTTTATCGTCAAAACTCCACTGACGTACCACATCCGAGACGACTTTTTCGTTAATCAGACGAAATCCGGTTATATTCGTGCCACCATAACGGAATTCGTCTACGTTGATGGTATGCAGGTCGAGTGAAGTAATGAGATAGCTATGGTAATCGCTCATCATGCCAATCTGTTGAGCTTGCTTGAGTACTTCGTAAATTTTATCGGTGGAACAGTCGAGTACGATGTGCGCTTCGGCGGAGTTTTTGATTTGTTTGAGCAGTGGTCTGTGCAAATGAGGCGTGTGCGAGTGGTAAAAAGTAAAAATGGATTTGATTCTAGAGATTTAGTAAGTATTTTGCAAGAAATTAAACATGACATAGAAATATACAATTAATAAGGTTAGCTTTAAAAATTTTGGACTTGTAAAGTTCTTGTATAGGAGATTTCTGCCAAGAGTAAAAGGAATACTGTTCAAGTTAGTGTAAAGTACAGCCTAACTTCTATAAATCGAACTTGTATAAGTTGCGGTTCTGTAACTCGAGCTACGTTTGTAAATCGGGTAGTAGAAGTGGTAACTCCAATTTTTAAATTCGAATGAAATTGGAGTTCTGTAACAAACGTTCCGGAAAAAGCCTCAAACATACTCGTATCTCTCCGTTTTCATACATCAGTATTTTATGGTTTTTAAGAGCAAAAATTTAATCGTAAATTGAAGAAAGTAAATTTACCAGCAAAATTTAGGAAAATTATACATTTTATGAAGATACAAAAATAAAAAATATAAATAATTTTTAATTAAATACTGCGTTTTTTCGATTTCATTTTAAGTATTGTTAGTAGAGTTTTCTATTTAAATTTTAAGGCTAAAAAACTAAATGACATATGAGCAACTTACCTATTAGTATAGTGGGAAGGAATTACATTTTTTTGTACGAAGTATGACTCATACGTCAAGATGTTTTTCTGCTGCAGAAAATGTTTTTATGGGACTATTTTAAAACACGTTACCTCTCAAGGGCTAGTGATAAGGATTCTGACTGGCCATTGTGTGAATTTCGACTGATCCTTTTGTATCAGCTGTCAAGAGGAAGATGAAGTGGAATCATCTCCACACTTTCTTTTAGACTGTCCAACCTTCGCGAGGCTAAGAAGGAAGCATTTTGGCTCGCACTTCTGAACAAAACGCTGAGCTCTCAGGGACCGAAATAAGCCGCATTCGAAATTTCGTAATCGGCTCGCGGCATTAACTTAACCTAATCTAAACTGTACTTCTTTGAGCTATGAAATAGTTGGTCACATTAAGTATGAGCAGCAAAGTTGGTTGCTCATACGCCACGTATCCCCGCGTTTGATCGAATTTAATAAGAAAACAATAGCAATCGATAACGCGAAAGTGATTACTCGCAATGTAGGACTGACATTGGCTGCATTTCTTTATTCATTCTGAACGTTTGGCAAAGATAATGTGCGATGCTATCCACCTCTACATCGTCTCTGCAGCTGCGACAAAAACCCTTGGTGGAGTATCCTAATTATTTTTCATGTGTGCCCATAAGGCAGAAAAGCAGATTAGCCGAGTGAGAGCTACGCTTTACATCAAACTTTGGCCGCGATGACTTCAGCCTTTAGTGTGTTTGCAGGAGATTAAAAGCATGCACGCATTTTGAGCAGAATTGACTTCCGTCCCTCTTTTTGCCTGCTCGTAGGCTAAGCAGTTGCCAGGATTGTTCCAGTGTCCAGGGAAGCATAAAACAGTCAAGGAGCATTTTGATGCCAGCACGTTTAGAGTCTTCCTGCATTCTATGGCTACTTTGTATGTTGTGCCCATTGATTTGAGAGATATGATAAAAGTCTGGTTGTCAGAATAAAAAGCGATAGGCCGTCTGGGAGGGACGGAGGTTGGGAGCCTCCGAGCGGCCTCAATTATGGCGTTTATCTCTGCTTGAAAAACGCTACAATGCTCCGGTAAGCGAAAACTGAGGTTTAGCCCGAGCTCGTCAGAGTAAATAATGCTACCCACTTTTTTTGTTAAGCTCGGAACCATCTGTATACATATATAGCCATCGACCCTGGATTTAAGCCTGTGGCTCCTTCCCATTCGTTCCTCTCTGTGATTCGTATGGAGAATTTGTTGTATAAACAGAGTAGATGAGTGGTATAATGTAACTGTCGAAGATTATGCGGTAGAGTTTCAAGTACTTTTGCATGTCCGAATCTGAGGTCTAGCCACGGCTGGCTTGTAATTAACCTGGCCATACTGCCGCCGGCCCAAAATTTCCCATAGAGATCCAGAGGTGGAAGATTTAACATTATTTGGCGGGTATTTATGGGCAGTGCTGCCGTGACGAGCTGTGCAGCAGAGGCACTTGTTCCACCGGGATAGAGCAGATCACCAAAGCCTGACCCCGTATAAAATCATTGATCTTTTCACAGGTGAGTACATTCAGTGCTTTATATGCAGTTTTATACCCCATTTTGCCTATATCTGTCTTACAGGCATACAGGGCGGTATTGACCTTCCTGGAGTGGGCTTCAATGTTATGCTTCCAGGCAAGTTTCTTGTCTAGAAAAACTCCAATTATTTAAACTCGGTTGCGAGAGTAAGTAACACCCTGTTTAGGATGGAAGGTTTAAATAAAGGAATTTTATACTTCCTTGTGAAAAGTACCGTATCGGTTTTGATAGAATTGATATTTAGTCCACATTCCTTGGACCATATGTTTGCCTTTGCAAAACTGAGTGCATTTTGCAATAACTCACTCAGGGC
>NW_016159780.1:6959-20682 GCF_001687245.7 Rhagoletis zephyria | reverse complement strand
ATGCAATATTAAGCTCCAAAGACTGTCCCTTTTTTATCTTTTTTCCATAAGTTCTGAATAACATTAGCTAACAAATATGCTGAGCTCAAAACACATTTTTTCATTTTTTCTTTGGTATTTTTGCGGTTATTCAAAAAACGTGCTAAACTCGCAAGCTTGAATAATAAATACTTCGTTTTTTAACCGGACCAAAACTCGCTGAGTTATAAGTCAAAATGTTGTCGGTTTCTTGCTGTAAAAACTTGGATTTTGGTATTGGTTATCAATTTCGAAAAAGCAAGCGTAGTCCCACCCAATTTTCGAAATTCATAAAAAATCATAGTGGTTCAGCCCACTTTTAAAAATTTACAAAGAATTAAATATTTCACTTGAAGATAGCTAGTACATATAAATTTAGAAATCATTGAAATATCGCATGATTTCCATTTTTCCCAATTACATTTAGGTATGTATGCATGCTTATTGCCTGATTTTGCTCATCTCCAATACCGACGCTTTAAATTTGTCAATAATTTTCAGCAATATTTTTGGTTAAAGTAGGTGACGAACCTCTGGCATCAGGCCGCGTTGATAAAACAACAAAAAATATGAAAATTGTTGGTAAATTGCAGAAAACTTAAAAAATCTACAAAATTTCGGGACAAGTGGCTTAAAAGTAAGCGGTCTTTACAGTACATTGTCCCACTATTTCCCAAATTGGCGTTTATTTAGAATTAGTATTTATTATTTATGAAAAGGCAACAAAATATATATATATGGTAGCGACCCCTTTACATTATTTAAACATTTTTAAATTTTGATAAATGTCTAGATTTTGTACGAAAACAAAATTAAGCGGTGCTCCATACACAATTTATAAGTTTATATTTTAAGGATCACCTTCATGTTTGTGTATACAAACATATATGTACGTGTCACTAACTATATATGACTAATACTAAACTGTCATACATATTTATGAAACACTATTCCGGTCTATATTTAACTAAATTTAAGTGTCTAAATTTATGTAAATATGTATCTAAATGTTAGAAAAGCCTGCGAACGAGAGCCCATGCATGCACACAGTACAACGGTATAGTGATCTGTTCAGTTCCAACAATTTTTCTTTGATGCTCAGTTTACTATGCTCCTCACTTTTCAAAAATTTTCAAGGGTGCCAATATATTTGTTTTATATATTTTTCATTTTACGCTCGCTCTCTTCATTGCCCTTTAGCTATTTTAAACCCATTCTNTGTACATATGCATACATGCTTATTGCCTGATTTTGCTCATCTCCAATACCGACGCTTTAAATTTGTCAATAATTTTCAGCAATATTTTTGGTTAAAGTAGGTGACGAACCTCTGGCATCAGGCCGCGTTGATAAAACAACAAAAAATATGAAAATTGTTGGTAAATTGCAGAAAACTTAAAAAATCTACAAAATTTCGGGACAAATGGCTTAAAAGTAAGCGGTCTTTACAGTACATTGTCCCACTATTTCCCAAATTGGCGTTTATTTAGAATTCGTATTTATTATTTATGAAAAGGCAACAAAATATATATATATGGTAGCGACCCCTTTACATTATTTAAACATTTTTAAATTTTGATAAATGTCTAGATTTTGTACGAAAACAAAATTAAGCGGTGCTCCATACACAATTTATAAGTTTATATTTTAAGGATCACCTTCATGTTTGTGTATACAAACATATATGTACGTGTCACTAACTATATATGACTAATACTAAACTGTCATACATATTTATGAAACACTATTCCGGTCTATATTTAACTAAATTTAAGTGTCTAAATTTATGTAAATATGTATCTAAATGTTAGAAAAGCCTGCGAACGAGAGCCCATGCATGCACACAGTACAACGGTATAGTGATCTGTTCAGTTCCAACAATTTTTCTTTGATGCTCAGTTTACTATGCTCCTCACTTTTCAAAAATTTTCAAGGGTGCCAATATATTTGTTTTATATATTTTTCATTTTACGCTCGCTCTCTTCATTGCCCTTTAGCTATTTTAAACCCATTCTTCTTCTTGGATTCACGACATCTATTCTCATTCGTGTAGAATCGCACTAAGCCGCTCTTCGACGGCGACCTTTCGCGATTTCCACACAAATTCACACACAGCAATTACACACGCCACGCCCATGCCGCCCATTAGCACTACGAACACCCCGCCCACATTCGCCAAACCCAACTCATTAGCCGCTGATGAAGATTTCGAGGTCTCTACGCGACAACTACCACCGCCTCGCTTCTCTTTCCACCATTTCGTTTTCAGTATATGCAATTTGCCTTCTTCCTGTAGTTTGAGTATAACACCATTGATGGCGGTACGATAAGGGGAATCTGAAATGCAGCAGAGAATGTGTTAATTTTTGTGTGTGTAAAATGATGTTTAATATTTTATTAAAACGTGTTTTATTTTCCTTACTAGGTGGCGCTGCTATGCCATAGCCTTTGGTGTCCAACATGCCGCCCACCTGAGTTAGTTCACAATTGCGTTCGGTTACATATTCAATGGATGTTGATTCCATAAGAAAGGCGTATGAACCTGTAGCACGTGGTTCGATAAATACAATGTGTGTGTTTGATTTGTTGATTCGGCACTTACCTTTACCCTTGGCCACGCGATCCACACCTTCGGCATTGGTTGAGGTGAATACAGATGGTCGTGCGGATTCCATGAATGACCACATGCGTTGGTAGGTGGAGATTTTCGATTCCTGGTTAAAATATAAGTAGAATTTTAGGATAAGAAGAAAAAGTTGAAAAAGTTAATAAAAGGTGCATACAGGGCAATTGTCTTTCTACTTAACAAGACAAAGGCCATTCGTACGATAAATTGTCAATTGTGGCAACTATCTTCCGAAATACTAATTAAAAGATCCATTAAGAACTTAGAGTTTTTCTGTTTGTTTTTTAGCAATAACTTTTCAAAAAATTAAATGAAATTTAAAACAAAAATATATATTTTTTTAAACAATAAAAATTGAATATCAAAAGAAAATTAAATTAATAAAGAAAACCGGAAATGATGACCGTTCTACTTAGGAAAAAGGAAAACAGTTAAATTTCCAAAAAACGAGATCAATAAAATAAGTTTTTCAAAATTAAAAAAAATAAATAAATATTTGTATTCAAAGCAATAAAATCTAAAAATAACACATCAAAAAAGAAAAGAATGGTTAAAAAAAACTTTTTAAAAATTAAAAAAATAACAATTTTTGAGTGGTTAAAATTGTTAAGATTTAATTAAAAAATTAATTACACAAGTAAAACAAGTTCCTAAAAATGATTTGAAATTAAAAAAGAGCTTTTTTATTTTTAAAACAATAACATCTACAAATTTAAAAAAAATTATATTAACGAAAAAACACGAATTAAAAAATAAATGAAATTTAAGAAAAATATTTCCCCTTTTTAAAATAATAAATTCCAAAAATGAAATTAAAAAGAGAAAATATAATAAAAATAAAAAGGAACGTTTCTAAACATTAAATTAAGTTAAAAGGAATAATAATAAAACCTAAAAATTAAAAGAAAATTAATTTAAAAAAGAACAAAAAATTAAAAGGAAATTAAATGAAAAAGGAAAAAATTAGTTACATAAAAAAAAATCCGCTGATCGAGGACTCGGATCTCTCTTCTTCTCTTCTCTCTCTTCTGTCAATAGAGCTTTTCACCATTAAAGTTGGAAAGGTAGCTTTGGTTTTGTAAGACTTTCGTGCCAGAATAAACAAAGTTTTTCAAACTAGCTACTGCCTACGGTCTTTCAATTGTCTTACATTTTTAACTATCTTAGCCAGAATTACCCTTTAAAGCAGTGTTGGCCAGATAGAGATTCTTTTTTGAGCCAGTGGTATATGAATTATACAGAGAGCTTTTAAAGCTTACCACGCGTGCCTATGAAGTGGGCAAAGCCAAAAAAAAGCTTAAAAGAGCTTTGCCCCGCAGGCGAGGAGGTGCTCCTCAACGTTCTGAGGGCATGCAACCGTAGAGTAAGTTTAAGGCTGCTTATATGCTCTGAATTTCCACCCACAGAGCGTAGAGTCCGTGTCATCCCTTCGAAGGACCGCATAAAGGTCTCTTTCAGGAATTATAGCTTGTAGGGCATAATAAAGGATAACTTCGGTTGCAATCCGTCTGTAATGGCCCTCTTATGTATGGCGACTGGGGTCTAGTTGCTGTTCTAGTAGCCATGGCTACCAGTATCGTAATTTGTATTATGTATAGATATTAGTCTCAGTATACAGAAAAGCACAGAAAACATCCGAATTTACTTTTTTAACATGAACTTTTCCAAGTAATTGGCAACTTTGCTCCAATGTGTTGAATAATTTATGTGAACAAATAACAAAATCGTCGATAGCGGGAAACAGAAAATTCCGCCATACGTAATGCGAGTTTTAGTATATGGTTGCCCATCGACTATCAGTCGCCATACATAATAGGGCCATAAATTTAATAATGGGATCACTTATGGACGGTATTACGTCAAGATTAGGGGAACCAGCAAGATACCTAGAAACGGTAGTCAGTAATGATAGCCATATTGACTCTCTATGCAGCCAAAATAGCACTAGGCAACAGAGGAGGATTGCAGCAAAAGATTACACTCTGAATTAACTAGGTACTCACTCGAAAGAATGCTGCCGTACTGCCACCCTTAAGAGCACCATACTTGATTCGTGTCTGTTTAGCCAAATCCTCAGCACTCTCAATAGGGGAGTCCATCCGTTCAACAGTGAGAAACGCTGCTAAATTGGCTGTGTACGAGGAGATCATGATTAGGGTAAAGAACCACCATATGCCAGCTACCATGCGTGTTGACAGAGCTCTAGAAAAAGAAGAAAGCATAGCATTAAAAGATTTGCCAAATTTAGTAAAACAACTCGGCTTACTTCGGCAAGAAGTCACAACCTTGCTGCATTAACGAACCAATAGCAAACCACATGCAATTCATGAGAGTAAATTGGCTCTCGACCTTCTCGCCATGCGCATCCGCATATGCTGGCCATTCGTAGGGTGTGAAGCTAAAAAGATGGGAGAAAATCGAATAAAGCTGATCAAGAGATTATATGGACGTAATTAGGTCGGTCGCTGTGGTGTAGCGGTAAGCAGTGCGCGCTTCCACTCCGCAGCACCTCGGTTCAAACCCTGGTCAAAGCAACATCGAAAAAAAAACTGTAGGTCCCTCCGCTTTGTGTGACAACATCAAGGCGCACGCCACAAGTCGGAGGAGAAGCTCGGCCAAACACTAACATATGTGTAAGCGCCAAGCTATTATTATTATTATTATTTAATTCAATATTTACCGCGCCAAAATGAAAAGCAGCACTGAAACACCCAAATAAGCGGTGGCCATATAGATCCAAACATCCAGCGAAAGCGGCGAAAGAAATGAAAATAAGTTCGGCGGCTGCTTAACAGGTTTGCGATAGAGCACTGACACACCCAAGTTCATGAAGGGCATGGTGAAGTCTACCGCTTGTTCGCGCTCAAAAGTAATGGTGAGATCAGCGATAGCAAGATCGGCGCGTTGCTCCAACAGCTCGCGTATCATGCCATTCCATTCGCTAGAGTAAGAAATTATTTGCGTACTCTTTTTAAAACTACATCTTATTCATGAATAATTTACCCATTTTGCTTGTTAAAGCTGCCATAGTTGCCATCTGGCACTAGCTGAATTTTATAGTTGAAACCCAGCGCCTTTGAAATTTCATGTATCAGATCAACAACGTAACCTTCGAATTGATCGTTACCCGATAGCGGCACTGCCGATTCCTTTCGCATGCAATATGGATTACTCTGGAAAGAAAATATATTATATTTATAATAGAATGAAATTCTATTAACACCCACCAATATTGTTGTGATCGTCAGCGTTTTGTTCTTCAAGTTCGCTTCAATTTCGCGCTGTTTTTGGCTGTAGGTACGCGTAAAGTTGATACCCTCCGGTAATGTTGAGTTCCATGTGCCAATTTTGCGTATACCATTCGGTCCTAATTCAATAATATCCAACACGAAATCGGTGCGAAAGCCTTGATGATCAAATTTGATAACATTAGTTAGTCCCTTCATTTCGACGATCTTCATATAGTTGATTAAACTAAAACCATGCTGCCAGGTATTCTGTCCATCACAACTAATGGGATGTATGTCTATTTGCTGTGATGTATCCAAATCATGCAGCGCTTTAGAGAATAGATGTACTGCATCATACATGAGCGCTGTCTCCGCCCTCACCGTACTCAAATTAGCTGAGCGTTGTAAACCTTTATCGTCAAAACTCCACTGACGTACCACATCCGAGACGACTTTTTCGTTAATCAGACGAAATCCGGTTATATTCGTGCCACCATAACGGAATTCGTCTACGTTGATGGTATGCAGGTCGAGTGAAGTAATGAGATAGCTATGGTAATCGCTCATCATGCCAATCTGTTGAGCTTGCTTGAGTACTTCGTAAATTTTATCGGTGGAACAGTCGAGTACGATGTGCGCTTCGGCGGAGTTTTTGATTTGTTTGAGCAGTGGTCTGTGCAAATGAGGCGTGTGCGAGTGGTAAAAAGTAAAAATGGATTTGATTCTAGAGATTTAGTAAGTATTTTGCAAGAAATTAAACATGACATAGAAATATACAATTAATAAGGTTAGCTTTAAAAATTTTGGACTTGTAAAGTTCTTGTATAGGAGATTTCTGCCAAGAGTAAAAGGAATACTGTTCAAGTTAGTGTAAGTACAGCCTAACTTCTATAAATCGAACTTGTATAAGTTGCGGTTCTGTAACTCGAGCTACGTTTGTAAATCGGGTAGTAGAAGTGGTAACTCCAATTTTTAAATTCGAATGAAATTGGAGTTCTGTAACAAACGTTCCGGAAAAAGCCTCAAACATACTCGTATCTCTCCGTTTTCATACATCAGTATTTTATGGTTTTTAAGAGCAAAAATTTAATCGTAAATTGAAGAAAGTAAATTTACCAGCAAAATTTAGGAAAATTATACATTTTATGAAGATACAAAAATAAAAAATATAAATAATTTTTAATTAAATACTGCGTTTTTTCGATTTCATTTTAAGTAATTGTTAGTAGAGTTTTCTATTTAAATTTTAAGGCTAAAAAACTAAATGACATATGAGCAACTTACCTATTAGTATAGTGGGAAGGAATTACATTTTTTTGTACGAAGTATGACTCATACGTCAAGATGTTTTTCTGCTGCAGAAAATGTTTTTATGGGACATTTTAAAACACGTTACCTCTCAAGGGCTAGTGATAAGGATTCTGACTGGCCATTGTGTGAATTTCGACTGATCCTTTTGTATCAGCTGTCAAGAGGAAGATGAAGTGGAATCATCTCCACACTTTCTTTTAGACTGTCCAACCTTCGCGAGGCTAAGAAGGAAGCATTTTGGCTCGCACTTCTGAACAAAACGCTGAGCTCTCAGGGACCGAAATAAGCCGCATTCGAAATTTCGTAATCGGCTCGCGGCATTAACTTAACCTAATCTAAACTGTACTTCTTTGAGCTATGAAATAGTTGGTCACATTAAGTATGAGCAGCAAAGTTGGTTGCTCATACGCCACGTATCCCCGCGTTTGATCGAATTTAATAAGAAAACAATAGCAATCGATAACGCGAAAGTGATTACTCGCAATGTAGGACTGACATTGGCTGCATTTCTTTATTCATTCTGAACGTTTGGCAAAGATAATGTGCGATGCTATCCACCTCTACATCGTCTCTGCAGCTGCGACAAAAACCCTTGGTGGAGTATCCTAATTATTTTTCATGTGTGCCCATAAGGCAGAAAAGCAGATTAGCCGAGTGAGAGCTACGCTTTACATCAAACTTTGGCCGCGATGACTTCAGCCTTTAGTGTGTTTGCAGGAGATTAAAAGCATGCACGCATTTTGAGCAGAATTGACTTCCGTCCCTCTTTTTGCCTGCTCGTAGGCTAAGCAGTTGCCAGGATTGTTCCAGTGTCCAGGGAAGCATAAAACAGTCAAGGAGCATTTTGATGCCAGCACGTTTAGAGTCTTCCTGCATTCTATGGCTACTTTGTATGTTGTGCCCATTGATTTGAGAGATATGATAAAAGTCTGGTTGTCAGAATAAAAAGCGATAGGCCGTCTGGGAGGGACGGAGGTTGGGAGCCTCCGAGCGGCCTCAATTATGGCGTTTATCTCTGCTTGAAAAACGCTACAATGCTCCGGTAAGCGAAAACTGAGGTTTAGCCCGAGCTCGTCAGAGTAAATAATGCTACCCACTTTTTTTGTTAAGCTCGGAACCATCTGTATACATATATAGCCATCGACCCTGGATTTAAGCCTGTGGCTCCTTCCCATTCGTTCCTCTCTGTGATTCGTATGGAGAATTTGTTGTATAAACAGAGTAGATGAGTGGTATAATGTAACTGTCGAAGATTATGCGGTAGAGTTTCAAGTACTTTTGCATGTCCGAATCTGAGGTCTAGCCACGGCTGGCTTGTAATTAACCTGGCCATACTGCCGCCGGCCCAAAATTTCCCATAGAGATCCAGAGGTGGAAGATTTAACATTATTTGGCGGGTATTTATGGGCAGTGCTGCCGTGACGAGCTGTGCAGCAGAGGCACTTGTTCCACCGGGATAGAGCAGATCACCAAAGCCTGACCCCGTATAAAATCATTGATCTTTTCACAGGTGAGTACATTCAGTGCTTTATATGCAGTTTTATACCCCATTTTGCCTATATCTGTCTTACAGGCATACAGGGCGGTATTGACCTTCCTGGAGTGGGCTTCAATGTTATGCTTCCAGGCAAGTTTCTTGTCTAGAAAAACTCCAATTATTTAAACTCGGTTGCGAGAGTAAGTAACACCCTGTTTAGGATGGAAGGTTTAAATAAAGGAATTTTATACTTCCTTGTGAAAAGTACCGTATCGGTTTTGATAGAATTGATATTTAGTCCACATTCCTTGGACCATATGTTTGCCTTTGCAAAACTGAGTGCATTTTGCAATAACTCACTCAGGGCCTGAAGATGTTTGCCCGTTGCTACGATTGCTACGCCATCAGCGGGAGACTTGTAGTTACAAACACCTCTACAATAAGCTTTTCTATAGCAATCACTTCTCTGTCCCCACTCGCCTTAAATTTCGCAGAATGTTTTTAGCTTGCAAAATGACAAGGTTTGGACATTAGAGTGGGTCGCAAAAAACGTGTATAAAATCAGCCAAGGGTGTTTGTGTCACAAATTTTTCCCCTTAGTCACGCCTAAAAAACGCTCTACATGTAGTTGTAAGGACCACAGACAAATAAATACATTACCAGTGGCACATCCTTGGAGCCTTCGTTAACAATCACCCAATTTCTTGTCAAGCTTGACATATCTGATTTTTTATATTCATGTGGATTGAACGGATGCTAAGCAATATTGTTAGTACATATATAATATTAACCAACATTTCAAAACCCTATGCCGGTATGCAATTAGGGGCACTCCCCAAGGGCTAGTTCTATTGCCGAGACTCTGTGTGGTGACATTGAACGACATCCTAGTAGAACTCACAAATGAAGGAGTGAAGGTCGTGAAGTCGTATATGCAAATGATCGTGGCAGTGTTGGATCTCTTTCCCTCAACGATTATCAACGAAATGTTAGAGGGAGCACGGTTTAGGTTATACACGTGGCATCGAAAAGTCGCTTTTTTTCTGTCAATCAGAGCACAACGGAACTGATGTTGTTTACCAACCAAATGAACCAAATATCTACAACTCAGACTCTCTTATTTCTTTCAATGGGACGACTGTTGCCTTATCTTCGTACGCTTAGTATCTGCGCGTTGTATATGTTAGATACCAAACAGACGATATATCTAACTTTGCTGGCATTTTCTAACCGTAAGTGTTGGAAAGACTATAAAAGACATACATTTTAACACACAGCCAAGCAGCACTTCTACCACTTTTTATTTGTAAAACGCTTTCAATCGCAAAAATTTATTTTGTATGGGATGAGTCCGCATTATACGCGCACCTCAGCTCAGACCATAAAATTTTTTTTAATCAGTGGCTGACAGGCTCTAATCCCGCTACATAAAATACAGTAGGGAAAACACTGGTGGATGGGGTGGAAACGCGTAGGGAAGAATTGAATAAAATGTATGACTTAAAACTTGTTATTAATATTCCTATATGAGTTTTAGCACTGCGGTAGCGAAAGTAAAAATATTTAGCTACACATACCTGCGTAAAGCAAAGTGAAACAAAAAAGAATTCACTTACCTGTAATCCCCTGAATAACTCAATTGCCGCACTGTAATCGGATACGGTGAGTTATCATGCGCCTTGAGTAACTCCTGTAACCGTACAATGCCATCATTGTTCTCGTATATAATCGTGAATGTTTTCCATTCCCAATACTTGACGATATCCACGTAAGCCTGTGTGGCAAAAGTTAAAACAATGTACAGCGAAGCCGATTAATGGCAAGTTAAGCTTACAAAATGATTTCAAGTGGTTTAAACATAGCCAAATATGTGGTGAATGCATCTACATATGTCCGTATGCACATAAATGTACGTACCTTAGCAAGTGTATTTGGATGTGGATATAAGTTCACTAGACAGCTTTCACGTCGCAAACGGTAATCCCAGCGATTCTCCAAATGAGGTATCTACAGCAGCAGAAAAATTATATTTAAAAACTACGGAAGTGCTGCCATGATGCAAGCAAATCTGCGGAAATTGCATGTGTGTCTGTACATGAATGTTATTGAGTGAGTGTAACAATGCTAGCGCGTAATGCTTGTGTGTGCAATAGTAGTTACTCTAAATGTTAATCCTTATATATAAGTTTGTATACCTCCATATTGTCGCAGATACTTTGGACATGGCTGGCGGTGTTTGAAGATTGTGGCCCGAATATAGCTGCTACGCCAATATTCAACAAGCCGCAAACTGTAGCGAATGGGTAAGCAAACAAAAGTCCAAAACAAGTTAGTATACTCAGAGTGCAGATGAAAAATCAGATTTAAATACATACATATTTAAAACAATGTTTGTATGTTGACATTAGGGCGGGTCAATTGTTCTCGAGTATGCTACGAACAAAATGTTAAAATTTTCACTGTTGTGCCCTCTGGTGAAAGTTTTAAGAAAAGGTTAATGCAGAAATGGATTCATCATACTAGTTAGAAAACCCCTTTTAGCATGTTTTGTATAATACTAATTTGACCTCACCCGCTTCGCTGAGTGTATGAAATTTCTTCGTGTTACAATAGTTAGGTGTAATTTATTTTAATTAAACTTAGCATATATCCACTCAGCAAAAAAGAGATTTTGATATTTTTTAAGCCCCCTTAAAAATATTTTAAAACTAAAATCTTCTCTTTCATTTAATACCCATATTGTTTACAGCATTTTATTTATCTACCTAATTCTCTTAACTCAAGTTGAATTTAATTTCTCAAGCCTGTGGCAACACTCCGTCATGTAGTTAAGAAATACAAGTTTTTAAAACTATTTCGATAGATACCTATATTTTAATAACTTATTTAACTTATTAAAAAATAAAATAATTTTAATTGAACTTTCTCAACAGGTGGCAACCCTCTTCAAAATATTTTCAAACTACATACAAACTTCTTTAAACTCCTCGTTATCTTCTCACCAGTACGCTATCACAAATACTTCCATAGGTATGCAGTATGAAAAATTCTCTTTGTATGGCAGGTGCCACTCCCACTTGTCTACTCGAGATGAAAATTTGCTTAGAATTACGCGTAGAATCCTTTTGTGCTATAAGCGCATAGTCGAAAAAATCGCCCATACAAACTGGTCCGCCCTAGTATACATACATACATATGTATGCAATTACACAAATAAATAAAAGAACGAAAATAGTGGGCTGAAAAATGGCGGCAAAACTGTTGATAATAACCGTTATTCGTTTGCTTTAATGGCGTGGTATACGAGATTTAACAGCTCTCTTGTGCCATTTCCCTCTGATCCCAACATTATGCGCTTTGTACTTTTCTTTACGTGTCATTTCCATAGCTAAATAGTATGGCAAATGCGCTACGCAAACACAAAAATATGCTTTGCCATTTTATTGACTTACTTTGCTTTAGCTCTGCTGTCTGAGTAGATTCCATCTTCGGCTTACATCCAACAGGGACTATTAAGTATTGTTGCTATTCTCATTCTTATTTTCAATTATACGTCTACTGTCGTTTTTTGTTTTTTCGTGGAGAAAAAACGGAAGATATTCGTGTTCGCCAACTGAGCTTTATCGCGAACAAACCAGTTCACGCTGTGATTGAGTTGGTAGTGTGAAAGGTGAACATTTTTTAAACCGATTATCTTTCCTACCACCAGACAGCATAAAGCATGGCGATATTGTTTTTATTTTCTTATTTCCAGAAATGTGGAGATGATGCAAATTTGACAATGTGTAAAAATAAAAACAGGTTCAGAATAAACTCTCTGAAATGATGTGCGCCAATACTTTGGAATTTGGCTTGATGAATATATGCCCTGAATATTAGCAAATAAGGGAATTTTGCCAAATCGTCAAGAAGGGTAATCCCGCAGTTGGCACCAGGTTTAGCGGGATATGCTTTCTCAACTTAGCGTATACGCTTTCATCGGAGGTTATGTATGAACGACTGCCGCAGCTATAATGGAGATCTCCTTTGATCCTGTAAAATAGGAGGTAACTGCGGGCTCACCATCTGACATGGTAATATCATATTAAGACTATTGCGTCAAGAATCGCCCGCGCATAAGAAATCGAATACGTTATTGATGGTTTAGGATTTAAAATTAGCGTTGAAAACGAGTGGAACCGAGAAATAAAAGCACGTCTATTCCGAGTTTTTTATCCAAAAAGAAGAGAGAGAGAGAGAGAGAGATACTTTATTTCAGGGGCCAAAAAGTTATCTCGAATTTACA
This sequence comes from Rhagoletis zephyria, assembly GCF_001687245.7. NCBI lineage: Eukaryota > Metazoa > Arthropoda > Insecta > Diptera > Tephritidae > Rhagoletis > Rhagoletis zephyria. The sequence continues at coordinate 7,735 of NW_016159780.1, read as the reverse complement.
CATTGAAAACCTTGCCCAAATTCTAAAATTTAACGAAAACCTTGTTTCATAAAAGTCATTAGATGAAAAATAGTTTTATGTTTTTTGACAAAAACGGAGTTGGAGAATAAGATAAAGATGATGAAAATAGAAGAGGAGGAGTGAAATAACTGTTATCAAACAATGTAAAAATAAACCTTGGGTAATAACTGTTATCAAGCAACCTAAAAAATAAACGTTGGGAAATAACTCTTATTATCTTATTTTATTTCTCCTGCATAACAGTTATCAGGCAACCTAAAAAGTAAACGTTGGGTTATAACTCATATCGTCGAAATAAAAAAATTTTCTCATCTAATAACTGTTATGGAACAACGTTTTTCCGAAAAAAACTTATAACTGTTATGTCCCTGCTCTGTTTAACAAACATAAATTTAGCTGCAGTTTTTTAAATCTACTGTGAAAAACATACATACTTAATTTAGTGACTTTTAAAACGTTCACCACATTACGTCTCGTTCTCAATTACAACAGTTATACCGGCTTAAGCTCGGCTTCTCCGCCGATAGAGTTATTCCGTCTTAGCCAGAAAATGAAGACACTGTAAGATACTTGTCCGGCGTTCTCCATGCTTATCTTGCAGATATTGGACACTGATTTGATGGAAACTATTACAGGTAGTTTTCTATGGCTCTTTGGAATCTTTCACTTTATCAAAAGAAGCAAGTGCTTACAATAAATTAATGCGAAGGTTTGCACTTTAAAAAATTTACAAACTGTGCTTGGGCTTGTCTCCT